>NC_092333.1:265410000-265720000 GCF_046630445.1 Rutidosis leptorrhynchoides | reverse complement strand
AATTGAACAGTATAAACAGAAATGGTAAATTGAGGGTCGTCATAGTACCTCCCCGTTAAAAAAACTTCATCCCGAAGTTTTAGGTGGACTTCTCGGATGCATCTGCGGTTGAGAAGAGATGAGGATATTTCCGTCTCATTTAGTCTTCACGTTCCCAGGTATACTCGGGGCCTCGTCGTGAATTCCAACGGACTTTAACAATAGGTATAGTGCTTTGTTTCAAGCGTTTTTCAGTTTGTTCCACGACCTCAATTGTTTCTTCTATGAAGTGCATCTTATCATCAATGCGAATGTCATCCAAAGGAATAATGAGTGTGTCATCAACAAGACACTTTTTCAGATTTGAGATGTGAAACACGTCGTGTACATTACTAAGTTCAGCAGGTAGTTCTAATCGATAAGCCACGGGTCCGACCCTTTCAATAATCTTGAAAGGTCCAACAAAACGTGGACTTAGTTTGCTTCGTTTGCCAAAATGAACGACGTCTTTCCAAGGGGATACTTTGAACAAGACTTTATCACCAACTTGGAATTCTAAATCCTTCCGACGAATATCAACATAGCACTTTTGTCGGCTGTGGGCAGTTTCTAATCATTTTCTAATCTGAACGTTCTTTTCGGTTGTTTCATGAATGATTTCTGGACCAGTTAATTGTCTATCCTCTAGTTCCTCCCAACACAGTGGGGATCTACATTTTCGTCCGTACAAGGCTTCAAAAGGTGCAGCCTTAATACTTGCGTTGTAGTGACCCGAACTTTTCCATGTTTATATATATTAATTGAGATTGATATTTACATGACTAAATGTTTCCAACATGTTAAGCAATCTAACTTGTTAAGACTTGATTAAATGAAAAAAGTTTCATATAGACAATTGATCACCCAAGTTGACCGGCGATTCACGAACGTTACAAATTTGTAAAAACTACATGTTGTGGTATATATAGACATATATATATGGTTGACATGAGATTATGATGAGTAAGTATCTCATTAAGTATATTAACAATGTGTGATATACATAAAAAATGAGATTGCTATGTTAAGAAACTCGAAATGATATATATAACGATTATCGTTATGATAACGTCTACTAAATACATATGTATCATATTAAGATAATGATACACTATATTTAACATGATAAACTGATATTTAAATATATCATTAAGTGTGTTAACAATGAACTACATATGTAAAAACAAGACTACTAACTCAAGAATTACGAAACGAGACTTATATGTAACGATTATCGTTGTAACGATATTTTAAGGTATATATCATATTAAGAGATATTAATACATCATAATATCATGATAATATAATAATTTAACATCTCATTTGATATAATAAACATTGGGTTAACAACATTAATTGAGATCGTTAACTTAAAGGTTTCAAAACAACACTTACATGTAACGACTAACGAAGACTTAACGACTCCATTAGAATGTATATACATGTTTTGTTTTGATATGTATTCTTACACTTTTGAAAGACTTCAAGACACATATCAAAGTACTTCTACTTAACAAAAATGCTTACAATTACATCCTCGTTCAGTTTCATCAACAATTCTACTCGTATGCACCCGTATTCGTACTCGTACAATACATAGCTTTTAGATGTATGTACTATTGGTATATACACTCCAATGATCAACTCTTAGCAGCCCATGTGAGTCACCTAACACATGTGGGAACCATCATTTGGCAACTAGCATGAAATATCTCATAAAATTACAAAAATATTAGTAATCATTCATGACTTATTTACATGAAAACAAAATTACATATCCTTTATATCTAATCCATATACCAACGGCCAAAAAAACCCACAAACACTTTCATTCTTCAATTTTATTCATCTAATTGATCTCTCTCAAGTTCCATCTTCAAGTTCTAAGTGTTCTTCATAAATTCCATAAGTATAGTTTCATAAAAATCAAGAATACTTCCAAGTTTGCAAGTCTACTTCCAAGCTTTCTAATCCATTCCAAGTAATCATCTAAGATCAAGGAACCTTTGTTATTTACAGTAGGTTATCTTTCTAATTCAATTTAATATTCATATTCAAACTTTGATTCAATTTCTACAACTATAATAAATCTTATTTCAAGTGAAAATCTTACTTGAACTGTTTTCGTGTCATGATTCTACTTCAAGAACTTTCAAGCCATCCAAGGATCCTTTGAAGCTAGACCCATTTTTCTCATTTCCAGTAGTTTTATCCATAAAACTTGAGGTAGTAATGATGTTCATAACATCATTCGATTCATACATATAAAGCTATCTTATTCGAAGGTTTAAACTTGTAATCACTAGAACATAGTTTAGTTAATTCTAAACTTGTTCGCAAACAAAAGTTAATCCTTCTAACTTGACTTTTAAAATCAACTAAAAACATGTTCTATATCTATATGATATGCTAACTTAATGATTTAAAACCTGGAAACACGATGAACACCATAAAATCGGATATACGCCGTCATAGTGAAACCGTGGACTGTTTTGGTTTGGATAATTAAAAACTATGATAAACTTTGATTTAAAAGTTGTTCTTCTCGGAAAATAATTTTTCATATGAACATGAATATGAAACTATATCCAAAAATCTTGGTTAAACTCAAAGTGAAAGTATGTTTTTCAAAATGGTCATCAAGATGTCGTTCTTTCGACGGAAATGACTACCTCTTTAGTAATTGATATTTAACTTAAATTTCTGACTATAAACCTATACTTTTTTTGTTTGGATTCTTAAATTAGAGTTCAATATGAAACCATAGCAATTTGATTCACTCAAAACGGATTTAACTGAAGAAGTTATGGGTAAAACAAGATTGGATATTTTTGATCTTTTTAGCTACGAGAAATGTTTAACAAATCTATACAAATCATATCCTAGCTAACTTATATTCTATTATACATGTATTCTAATATATTATGTAATCTTAGGATACCATAGACACGTATGTAAATGTTTTGACATATCATATTGACCCATGTATATATATTATTTGGAACAACCATAGACACTATATATGCAGTAATTTTGGAGTTAGCTATACAGGGTTGAGGTTGATTCCAAAAATATATATACTTTGAGTTGTGATCTAGCCTGAGACGTGTATACACTGGGTCGTGGATTGATTCAAGATAATATATATTGATTTATTTTCTGTACATCTAACTATGGACAACGTATATCTACAACGTATACATGTACACACATATACATGTACACACATACGTATGCATGCATGCATGTATATCATTATCATTATTACCTATTAATCAAACCCATGCACATAAAATCATATCTTTTATTCATATTCATAACCTAATAACATAATACTACATAATTAATCATTCAATATTCATCAACCCTAATAACATTAACATAAAATCATAAGTTTTAATTACGATCTTATTAATAAACTTATAACCCTTATTCATAATACTTCTTGTATATTCATAACCATAATCATTAATAATCATAATCAATACATGATATTCATTAACTAGTTCATCTTAACCTAGTACTTTTAATTCAACATGCATTCATAATCTTTTTATCATACTTTATTCATAATCATAATACTTTTAATTACAATCTTGTTAATCAACATAACTTTCATTATATCTTTTAATCATAACCTTTATCATTACTTAACCCTACTACTTATATCATAATACTTATAACAACTTAAAGTAAATAAATTAACAAGTAAGATTAAGCTAGGGTTTTAGTATACCTTAAGAGGTTAAGATCAAGAATTGATGGTGAATGAGGACTGCACAGAAAAACAGAAAATAGTAGCTCAATTTACGACCCAAAACAAGTGGTTTCTTGGGTCTGAATTGTCACGACAGAGCAGCAAGTACAGCAGTAACTATGCAGCAACAATGGATCAATGTGCAGGCTGTTTTGAAGGCGATTAGTGTAGTGACCCGAACTTTTCCATGATTATATATTAATTGAAAACTATATTTTCATGATTAAATGTTTCCAACATGTTAAGCAATCAAACTTGTTAAGACTTGATTATTTGAAATGAGTTTCATGTAGATAATTGACCACCCAAGTTGACCGATGATTCACGAACGTTAAAACTTGTAAAAACTATATGATGACATATATATGATTATATATATAGTTAACATGATATTATGATAAGTAAGTATCTCATTAGGTATTTTAACAATGAGTTATATACATAAAATTGAGTTTATTGAATTAAGAAACTCGAAACGATATATATAAATCGTTATAACAACGTCTTACTAAATACATATGAATCATATTAAGATATTGATACACTATGTTTAATCATGATAAATGATAACTAAACATGTCATTAAGTGTATTAACAATGAACTACATATGTAAAAACAAGACTACTAACTTAATGATTTCGAAACGAGACATATATGTAACGATTATCGTTGTAACAACATTTAACTGTATATATATCATACTAAGATATATTAATATATCATAATATCATGATAATATAATAATTTAACATCTCTTTAGATATAATAAACAATGGGTTAACAACATTTAACAAGATCGTTAACCTAAAGGTTTCAGAACAACATTTACATGTAACGACTAACGATGATTTAACGACTCAGTTAAAATGTATATACATGTAGTGTTTTAATATGTATTCATACAATTTTGAAAGACTTCAAGACACTTATCAAAATACTTCTACTTAACAAAAATGCTTACAATTACATCCTCGTTCAGTTTCATCAACAATTCTACTAGTATGCACCCGTATTCGTACTCGTACAATACACAGCTTTTAGATTTATGTACTATTGGTATATGCACTCCAATGATCAGCTCTTAGAAGCCCATGTGAGTCACCTAACACATGTGAGAACCATCATTTGGAAACTAGCATGAAATATCTCATAAAATTACAAAAACATTAGTAATCATTCATGACTTATTTATATGTAAACAAAATTACACATCCTTTATATCTAATCCATATACCAACGACCAAAAACACCTACAAATACTTTCATTCTTCAATTTTATTCATCTAATTGATCTCTCTCAAGTTCTATCTTCAAGTTCTAAGTGTTCTTCATAAATTCTATAAGTTCCAGTTTCATAAAATCAAGAATACTTCCAAGTTTGCTAGCTTACTTCCAATCTTCTAAAGTGATCATCCAACCTCAAGAAATCTTTCTTATTTATAGTAAGATATCTTTCTAATACAAGATAATACTCATATTCAAACTTTGATTCAATTTCTATAACTATAACAATCTTATTTCAAGTGGAAATCTTACTTGAACTTTTTTTCTTGTCATTATTTTGCTTCAAGAACTTTCAAGCCATCTAAAGATCCTTTGAAGCTCAAGTTATTTTTTCATCATTTCCAGTAGGTTTACCTACTAAACTTGAGGTAGTAATGATGTTCATAAAATTATTCGATTCATATATATAAAACTACCTTATTCGAAGGTTTAAACTTGTAATCACTATAACATAGTTTAGTTAATTCTAAACTTGTTCGCAAACAAAAGTTAATCCTTCTAACTTGACTTTTAAAATCAACTAAACACATGTTCTATATCTATATGATATGCTAATTTAATGATTTAAAACCTGAAAACACGAAAAAATACCGTAAAACCGGATATACGCCGTCGTAGTAACACCGCTGGCTGTTTTGGGTTTGATAATTAAAAACTATGATAAACTTTGATTTAAAAGTTGTTCTTCTGGGAAAATGATTTTTCTTATGAACATGAAACTATATCCAAAAATCATGGTTAAACTCAAAGTGGAAGTATGATTTTCAAAATGGTCATCAAGACGTCGTTCTTTCGACTGAAATGTCTACCTCTTACAAAAACGACTTGTAACTTATATTTTGGACTATAAACCTATACTTTTTCTGTTTAGATTCATAAAATAGAGTTCAATATGAAACCATATCAATTTGATTTACTCAAAACGGATTTAAAACGAAGAAGTTATGGGTAAAACAATATTGTAACAATTCTATACAAATCATATCCTAGCTAACTTATATTGTATTATACATGTATTCTAATATATTATGTAATCTTGGGATACCATAGACACGTATGCAAATGTTTTAACCTATCATATCGACCCATGTATATATATTATTTGGAACAACCATAGACACTCTATATGCAGTAATGTTTGAGTTAGCTATAAGGGTTGAGGTTGATTCCAAAAATATATATACTTTGAGTTGTGATCTAGCCTGAGACGTGTATACACTGGGTCGTGGATTGATTCAAGATAATATGTATCGATTTATTTCTGTACATATAATTGTGGACAACTAGTTGTAGGTTACTAACGAGGACAGCTGACTTAATAAACTTAAAACATAAACGTATTAAAAATGTTGTAAATATATTTTAAACATACTTTGATATATATGTACATATTTGTTATAGGTTCGTGAATCGACCAGTGGCCAAGTCTTACTTCCCGACGAAGTAAAAATCTGTGACATTGAGTTATAGTTCCACTTTTAAAATCTAATATTTTGGGATGAGAATACATGCAGTTTTATAAATGTTTTACGAAATAGACACAAGTAAATGAAACTACATTATATGGGTGAATGATCGAAGCCGAATATGCCCCTTTTTGCTTGGTAACCTAAGAATTAGTAAACCGATCTACTAATTGACGCGAATCCTAAAGATAGATCTATTGGGCCTAACGAACCCCATCCATGGTTGCGGATGCTTTAGTACTTCGATGTTGTTTTATCATGTCCGATGGATTTCCCAGAATGATAGGGGATATTCTTATATGCATCTTGTTAATGTCGGTTACCAGGTGTTCACCATATGAATGAATTTTATCTCTATGTATGGGATGTATATTGAAATATGAAATCTTGTGATCTATTATTATGATTTGATAATATATAGGTTAAACCTATAACTCACCAACATTTTTGTTGACGTTTTAAGCATGTTTATTCTCAGGTGATTATTAAGAGCTTCCGCTGTTGCATACTAAAATAAGGACAAGATTTGGAGTCCATGCTTGTATGATATTTTGTAAAAACTGCATTCAAGAAACTTATTTTTGATGTAATATATTCTTATTGTAAACCATTATGTAATGGTCGTGTGTAAACGGTATATTTTAGATTATTATTATTTGATAATATACGTAATGCTTTTTAAACCTTTATCGATAAAATAAAGGTTATGGTTGTTTTAAAAATGAATGCAGTCTTTGAAAAACGTCTCATGTAGAGGTCAAAACCTCGCGACGAAATCAATTAATATGGAACGTTTATAATCAATATGAACGGGACATTTCAGTTGGCATCCGAGCGTTGGTTTAGAGAACCAGAAATTTGCATTAGTGTGTCTTATCGAGTTTGTTAGGATACATTAGTGAGTCTGGACTTCGACCATGTTTTCTTTAAAAACGATTGCTTAACACTTTTGTTGGAAACTATATAATATTAACATGTAAATATTATGTGATATATTAACCTCTTAATGTGTTTGATATTGTGTGATAGATGTCTACCACTAGTACAAATCCCATCGATTCACCTAATAATAATGAAGAGTCGAATATATTTTGCGAAGATTCACAAATTCCAGAAGAAGAACCGGAAGAGGAGGAACCGGAAGAGGAGGAACCGGAAGAGGAGGAATCGGAAGAAGCGGAACCGGAAGAGGAGGAACCGGAAGAGGAGGAACCGGAAGAAGAAGAGGTTCCGAAGGAAGAAATATTGATACCTACAGTAATTCGATTAAATAAAAGAAAATCCTCAACCAACGGACCAAAGTTAATAATGGTCAATGGTGTTTCCGCCGAGGAAGCAAAATATTGGGAAGATTACCAATTTTCCGATGAATCGGATCCCGATGAGGATTCCGATGATGTTATAGAAATTACCTCGACCCAATTTAATAAAGCGAAAGAAAATAATAAGGGAAAAGGTATAAAAATACAGAAACCCGATTCCAACCCCTATGAACTTTATATGTATCGGCAACATCCGTATTTCCTAAAATGTAACAATGACCCGGGAACCTCTAAACCACTAGGTTTTTCTAAACCATTGTGGAAAACGACGGCTCGTATTAGAGGAACACCATATATTTCTAGAAAATTAGGAAAACGAACCAAGTCCGAAGAAGAAGAAACCAGTGATTCAGATTAGAGGGTTGTAATCATGTTGTGTATTATATGTATTGTAGTGTGCTTGTACTTTTATGTTCTATGTAAAAATTGCTAGTATTGTTTGTTAATTATCTTTTACGAATCTAATCCTTGTCTATTTTACAGTATAAAACCAAAATGGACGTTAAGGGTAGACAACCGAATATTTTAGAAGATCTGCCAGAGGATATGATTGAGGAAATCTTGTCTAGAGTCGGTCAGAATTCATCAGCACAATTAATTATGGCAAAATTAACTTGTCAAACATTTGAAAGACTTTCCAGAAATGCCTTAGTTTATAAAAGGCTTTCCTTTGATAGGCGGGGTATATCACATTGGGGAGACCGTAAGTTACGTCGTGTTTTCTTTAATGCGTTAAATGCGGGGAACCCAGATGCAATTTTACGCTACGGGTTAAGAACCTATTTTGACTCAACATATCCCAACATAGGATTTCGTGAATTAGAAAGAGCTTCTAACATGCAACATAAAGAAGCATGTTATGCTTACAGGTTAGTGATGTTCATTTCTTACCAAAGTGAGAAAAAGAACATCGGATTGCAACTTTTAAATAAAACCTTCCCACAAGTGACGGATTCAGTAGTTGGGGTGAGAAACAAGGTTTTTAGATTATTACGGGGCTGTTAGACATTACGAAACCCTCGTCCTTTTGATGACATTACAACATGCTGCCTAGCTAATGGTCATAATGAAATGTCCCATTCTTATTGATTAAAAACGTTCCATATTAATTGATTTCGTTGCGAGGTTTTGACCTCTATATGAGACGTTTTTCAAAGACTGCATTCATTTTAAAACAAACCATAACCTTTATTTCATCAATAAAGGTTTAAAAAGCTTTACGTAGATTATCAAATAATGACAATCTAAAATATCCTGTTTATACACGACCATTACATAATGGTTTACAATACAAATATGTTACAACAAAATAAGTTTCTTGAATACAGTTTTTACACAATATCATACAAGCATGGACTCCAAATCTCGTCCTTATTTAAGTATGCGACAGCGGAAGCTCTTAATAATCACCTGAGAATAAACATGCTTAAAACGTCAACAAAAATGTTGGTGAGTTATAGGTTTAACCTATACATATCAAATCATAATAATAGACCACACGATTTCATATTTCAATACACATCCCATACATAGAGATAAAAATCATTCATATGGTGAACACCTGGTAACCGAAATTAACAAGATGCATATATAAGAATATCCCCATCATTCCGGGACACCCTTCGGATATGATATAAATTTCGAAGTACTAAAGCATCCGGTACTTTGGATGGGGTTTGTTAGGCCCAATAGATCTATCTTTAGGATTCGCGTCAATTAGGGAGTCTGTTCCCTAATTCTTAGATTACCAGACTTAATAAAAAGGGGCATATTCGATTTCGATAATTCAACCATAGAATGTAGTTTCACGTACTTGTGTCTATTTTGTAAATCATTTATAAAACCTGCATTTATTCTCATCCCAAAAATATTAGATTTTAAAAGTGGGACTATAACTAACTTTCACAGATTTTTACTTCGTCGGGAAGTAAGACTTGGCCACTGGTTGATTCACGAACCTATAACAATATATACATATATATCAAAGTATGTTCAAAATATATTTACAACACTTTTAATATATTTTGATGTTTTAAGTTTATTAAGTCAGCTGTCCTCGTTAGTAACCTACAACTAGTTGTCCACAGCTAGATGTACAGAAATAAATCGATAAATATTATCTTGAATCAATCAATGACCCAGTGTATATGTATCTCAGTGTTGATCACAACTCAAACTATATATATTTTGGAATCAACCTCAACCCTGTATAGCTAACTCCAACATTCACATATAGAGTGTATATGGTTGTTCCGAAATATATATAGATGTGTCGACATGATAGGTCGAAACATTGTATACATGTCTATGGTATCTCAAGATTACATAATATACAATACAAGTTGATTAAGTTATGGTTGGAATAGATTTGTTACCAATTTTCACGTAGCTAAAATGAGAAAAATTATCCAATCTTGTTTTACCCATAACTTCTTCATTTTAAATCCGTTTTGAGTGAATCAAATTGCTATGGTTTCATATTGAACTTTATTTTATGAATCTAAACAGAAAAAGTATAGGTTTATAGTCGGAAAAATAAGTTACAAGTCATTTTTGTAAAGGTAGTCATTTCAGTCGAAAGAACGACGTCTAGATGACCATTTTAGAAAACATACTTCCACTTTGAGTTTAACCATAATTTTTGGATATAGTTTCATGTTCATAATAAAAATCATTTTCTCAGAATAACAACTTTTAAATCAAAGTTTATCATAGTTTTTAATTAACTAACCCAAAATAGCCCGCGGTGTTACTACGACGGCGTAAATCCGGTTTTACGGTGTTTTTCGTGTTTCCAGGTTTTAAATCATTAAGTTAGCATATCATATAGATATAGAACATATGTTTAGTTGATTTTAAAAGTCAAGTTAGAAGGATTAACTTTTGTTTGCGAACAAGTTTAGAATTAACTAAACTATGTTCTAGTGATTACAAGTTTAAACCTTCGAATAAGATAGCTTTATATGTATGAATTGAATGATGTTATGAACATCATTACTACCTTAAGTTCCTTGGATAAACCTACTAGAAAAGAGAAAAATGGATCTAGCTTCAACGGATCCATGGATGGCTCGAAGTTCTTGAAGCAGAATCATGACACGAAAACAAGTTCAAGTAAGATCATCACTTGAAATAAGATTGTTATAATTATAGAAATTGAACCAAAGTTTGAATATAATTATTACCTTGTATTAGAATGATAACCTACTGTAAGAAACAAAGATTTCTTGAGGTTGGATGATCACCTTACAAGATTGGAAGTGAGCTAGCAAACTTGAAAGTATTCTTGATTTTATGTAACTAGAACTTGTAGAATATATGAAGAACACTTAGAACTTGAAGATAGAACTTGAGAAAGATCAATTAGATGAAGAAAATTGAAGAATGAAAGTGTTTGTAGGTGTTTTTGGTCGTTGGTGTATGGATTAGATATAAAGGATATGTAATTTTGTTTTCATGTAAATAAGTCATGAATGATTACTCATATTTTTGTAATTTTATGAGATATTTCATGCTAGTTGTCAAATGATGGTTCCCACATGTGTTAGGTGACTCACATGGGCTGCTAAGAGCTGATCATTGGAGTGTATATACCAATAGTACATACATCTAAAAGCTGTGTATTGTACGAGTACGAATACGGGTGCATACGAGTAGAATTGTTGATGAAACTGAACGAGGATGTAATTGTAAGCATTTTTGTTAAGTAGAAGTATTTTGATAAGTGTATTGAAGTCTTTCAAAAGTGTATAAATACATATTAAAACACTACATGTATATACATTTTAACTGAGTCGTTAAGTCATCGATAGTCGTTACATGTAAGTGTTGTTTTGAAACCTTTAGGTTAACGATCTTGTTAAATGTTGTTAACCCAATGTTTATAATATCAAATGAGATTTTAAATTATTATATTATCATGATATTATCATGTATGAATATCTCTTAATATGATATATATACATTAAATGTCTTTACAACGATAATCGTTACATATATGTCTCGTTTAAAAATCATTAAGTTAGTAGTCTTATTTTTACATATGTAGTTCATTGTTAATATACTTAATGATATGTTTACTTATCATAGTATCATGTTAACTATATATATATCCATATATATGTCATCATATAGTTTTTACAAGTTTTAACGTTCGTGAATCACCGGTCAACTTGGGTGGTCAATTGTCTATATGAAACATATTTCAATTAATCATGTCTTAACAAGTTTGATTGCTTAACATGTTGGAAATATTTAATCATGTAAATATCAATCTCAATTAATATATATAAACATGGAAAAGTTCGGGTCACTACAGTACCTACCCGTTAAATAAATTTCGTCCTGAAATTTTAAACTGTTGAAGGTGTTGACGAATCTTCTGGAAATAGATGCGGGTATTTCTTCTTCATCTGATCTTCACGCTCCCAGGTGAACTCGGATCCTCTACAAGCATTCCATCGAACCTTAACAATTGGTATCTTGTTTTGCTTAAGTCTTTTAACCTCACGATCCATTATTTCTACGGGTTCTTCGATGAATTGAAGTTTTTCGTTGATTTGGATTTCATCTAACGGAATAGTGAGATCTTCTTTAGCAAAAAATTTCTTCAAATTCGAGACGTGGAAAGTGTTATGTACTGCCGCGAGTTGTTGAGGTAACTCAAGTCGGTAAGCTACTGGTCCGACACGATCAATAATCTTGAATGGTCCAATATACCTTGGATTTAATTTCCCTCATTTACCAAATCGAACAACGCCTTTCCAAGGTGCAACTTTAAGCATGACCATCTCTCCAATTTCAAATTCTATATCTTTTCTTTTAATGTCAGCTTAGCTCTTTTGTCGACTTTGGGCGGTTTTCAACCGTTGTTGAATTTGGATGATCTTCTCGATAGTTTCTTGTATAATCTCCGAACCCGTAATCTGTCTATCCCCCACTTCACTTCAACAAATCGGAGACCTGCACTTTCTACCATAAAGTGCTTCAAACGGCGCCATCTCAATGCTTGAATGGTAGCTGTTGTTGTAGGAAAATTCTGCTAACGGTAGATGTCGATTCCAACTGTTTCTGAAATCAATAACACATGCTCGTAGCATGTCTTCAAGCGTTTGTATTGTCCTTTCAATCTGCCCATCAGTTTGTGGATGATAGGCAGTACTCATGTCTAGAAGAGTTCCTAATGCTTGCTGTAATGTCTACCAGAATCTTGAAATAAATCTGCCATCCCTATCAGAGATAATAGAGATTGGTATTCCATGTCTGGAGATGACTTCCTTCAAATACAGTCGTGGTAACTTCTCCATCTTGTCATCTTCTCTTATTGGCAGGAAGTGTGCTGATTTGGTGAGACGATCAACTATTACCCAAATAGTATCAAAACCACTTGCAGTCCTTGGCAATTTAGTGATGAAATCCATGGTAATGTTTTCCCATTTCCATTCCGGGATTTCGGGTTGTTAAAGTATACCTGATGGTTTCTGATGCTCAGCTTTGACCTTAGAACACGTCAAACATTCTCCTACGTATTTAGCAACATCGACTTTCATACCCGGCCACCAAAAATGTTTCTTGAGATCCTTGTACATCTTCCCCGTTCCAGGATGTATGGAGTATCTGGTTTTATGAGCTTCTCTAAGTACCATTTCTCTCATATCTCCAAATTTTGGTACCCAAATCCTTTCAGCCCTATACCGGGTTCCGTCTTCCCGAATATTAAGATGCTTCTCCGATCCTTTGGGTATTTCATCCTTTAAATTTCCCTCTTTTAAAACTCCTTGTTGCGCCTCCTTTATTTGAGTAGTAAGGTTATTATGAATCATTATATTCATAAATTTTACTCGAATGGGTTCTCTGTCCTTCCTGCTCTAGGCATCGGCTACCACATTTGCCTTCCCCGGGTGGTAACGAATCTCAAAGTCGTAATCATTCAATAATTCAATCCACCTACGCTGCCTCATATTCAGCTGTTTCTGATTAAATATGTGTTGAAGACTTTTGTGGTCGGTATATATAATACTTTTGACCCCATATAAGTAGTGCCTCCAAGTCTTTAATGCAAAAACAACCGCGCCTAATTCCAAATCATGCGTCGTATAAATTTGTTCGTGAATCTTCAATTGTCTAGATGCATAAGCAATCACCTTCGTTCGTTGCATTAATACACAACCGAGACCTTGCTTTGATGCGTCACAATAAATCACAAAATCATCATTCCCTTCAGGCAATGACAATATAGGTGCCGTAGTTAGCTTTTTCTTCAATAACTGAAACACTTTCTCTTGTTCATCATTCCATTCAAATTTCTTCCCTTTATGCGTTAATGCAGTCAAGGGTTTTGCTATTCTGGAAAAGTCTTGGATGAACCTTCTGTAGTAACCAGCTAGTCCTAAAAACTGGCATATGTGTTTCGGAGTTTTCGGGGTCTCCCACTTTTCAACAGTTTCTATCTTTGTCGGATCCACCTTAATACCTTCTTTGTTCACTATGTGACCGAGGAATTGAACTTCTTACAACCAAAATGCACACTTTGAAAACTTAGCGTACAATTCTTCCTTCCTCAATACTTCTAACACCTTTCTCAAATGTTCACCGTGTTCTTGGTCATTCTTTGAGTAAATAAGTATGTCATCAATGAAAACAATGACAAACTTGTCAAGGTATGGTCCACACACTCGGTTCATAAGGTCCATGAACTTAGCTGGGGCATTAGTTAAACCAAACGGCATGACCATAAACTCGTAATGACCGTAACGTGTTCTGAAAGCAGTCTTTGGAATATCATCTTCTTTCACCCGCATTTGATGATACCCGGAACGTAAGTCAATCTTTGAATAAATAGACGAGCCTTGTAGTTGATCAAATAAGTCGTCGATTCTCGGTAGTGGGTAGCGGTTCTTGATGGTAAGTTTGTTCAACTCTCGGTAGTCGATACACAACCTGAATGTACCATCTTTCTTCTTGACAAACAAAACAGGAGCTCCCCACGGTGATGTGCTTGGTCAAATGAAACCACGCTCTAAAAGTTATTGTAATTGGCTTTGCAGTTCTTTCATCTCGCTGGGTGCGAGTCTGTAAGGAGCACGAGCTATTGGTGCAGCTCCTGGTACAAGATCTATTTGAAATTCAACGGATCGATGTGGGGGTAATCCCGGTAATTCTTTCGAAAATACATCGGGAAATCCTTTTGCAATGGGAACATCATTGATGCTCTTTTCTTCAGTTTGTACTTTCTCGACGTGTGCTAGAACAGCATAGCAACCTTTTCTTATTAGTTTTTGTGCCTTCAAATTACTAATAAGATGTAGCTTCGTGTTGCCCTTTTCTCCGTACACCATTAAGGGTTTTCCTTTTTCTCGTATAATACGAATTGCATTTTTGTAACAAACGATCTCTGCTTTCACTTCTTTCAACCAGTCCATACCGATTATCACATCAAAACTCCCTAACTCTACTGGTATCAAATCAATCTTAAATGTTTCGCTAACCAGTTTAATTTCTCGATTCCGACATATATTATCTGCTGAAATTAATTTACCATTTGCTAATTCGAGTAAAAATTTACTATCCAAAGGCGTCAATGGACAACTTAATTTAGCACAAAAATCTCTACTCATATAGCTTCTATCCGCACCCGAATCAAATAAAACGTAAGCAGATTTATTGTCAATAAGAAACGTACCCGTAACAAGCTCTGGGTCTTCCTGTGCCTCTGCCGCATTAATATTGAAAACTCTTCCGCGGCCTTGTCCATTCGTATTCTCCTAGTTCGGGCAATTTCTAATAATGTGGCCCGGTTTTCCACATTTATAACAAACTACATTGGCATAACTTGCTCCGACACTACTTGCTCCGCCATTACTCGTTCCGACACCATTTGTTCCTTTCGTTCTATTAACCCCTGGTCTGTAGACCTCACACTTCACCGCGCTATGACCATTTCTTTTACACTTGTTGCAAAATTTGGTGCAGAACCCCGAGTGATACTTTTCACACCTTTGGCATAGCTTCTTCTGATTGTTATTGTTGTTGCAGTTATTATTGTTGTTGGGATGATTGTTGTAGTTGCTATTGTTGTTGTTGTTGTTGTTGTTGTTGTTGTTGGGCCATTTGTTGTAGTTGCGATTGATGTTGCGATTGTTGGGATAATTGTTGCGACTATTGTTGTAATTGCTGTTGTTGTTGTATTGGTGATTCTTATCACCGTTTTCCTCCCACTTTCTTTTAACTTGCTTCACATTGGCCTCTTCAGCAGTCTGTTCTTTAATTCTTTCTTCAATCTGGTTCACTAGTTTGTGAGCCATTCTACATGCATGTTGTATGGAGGCGGGCTCGTGTTGTAATGACCCGGAATTTTCTGACCAAATTATACTTATGAGATTAATATTTACATAAATTAAACCATACCAACATGATAAGTAATCCAAATTGTTGAGACTTGTGTTTTTGAAAAGAGTTTTACACAACGTTTGACCGTCCAATATGACCGATGATATCACAAACTATATAACATACGATAATTATACGTTTGTGTATATATATGTATTTATATATATTTAACATGATCTAAGGATGGTTTAACATCTCATTGTGTACTAATGACAATGAGTTATAAGTATATTTTGAAACTACTAACTTAAGTTTTCAAAACGATAACTATACGTAACATTCTTTGATATATATACTTATAATCTATAATGCTTATACATGTATCGTATATATAATGTATTTAATCACTTTTTAAGGACTTAAATACATAAAACAATATAAGTATATTCACAAAAGATAGCTATATTTGAATTCTCATTCCGTTTCCTCAAGATTTCTAAACGTATATCTAGGGTATATGTACCCGTATCATACCCAGCTTCTATATGTATTTACTATTGGTATATACATATCAAATCAACATCCTAATCAACATTATTACTGCCCTAGATATGAGGTAACTAGGATTTGTCAAGTAGTATGAATTATTAGTTAGAAAACAAAATTAGGAATCCTTTTCTTTCTTTATAAACTAAAAACGTTTTTATAAATGAACACCATTTCTTCACTCCATTTTCTCATATCTACACCCTCATTTATCTCTCAAAATACTCCTAACTTCATACTTGATCATCTCCAAGCATTTTCCCCATCATTTAGCTTCAATTACAAGCCTTAAACACCATAAGAAAACTCTTTCAAGAACATATCAAAATAACCACCCATTTGAAGAAGTTTACTTCCAACCTTTTGATCTAACTCCACCACTCTTTGATTCCAAGATTATTTCTTATATTTTGCAGTAACTTTGTCCAAGTAACTTGAGGTAGTAACCTTGTTCATAATCTAATTCAATTCATATTCATATAGCTATCTTATTTTGTGGTATAAAATTTTAACAACAAGAACATAGTTTGAATGATTTCAAACTTGTTCGCAAACTAAATAGATCCTTCTAACTTGACTTTTAAAACACTTCAAGACCTGTAATATATCATAATGATATGCTAACCTAACAAGATATAACTTGGTTTTACAAAGAACATCTTAAAAACTGAATCTACGTCGTCGGAGTGCAACCGGGGGCTGTTTTGGGTTGGATAATTAAAAACCATCTTGAACTTTGAATTGGAAGTTCATGTTCTGGAAAAATGATATTTCTTATGAATATGTTAACACATAAAAATTTCATGGTTTAACTCAAAGTGTAAGTATTTTTAGAAAAATGATCATTAAATGTTGTTTTTATGATGGAAAATGATCACTTTCATAAGTTTCACCAAAGTTTGACCTATAACCTATGATTTCGAACACAAACTAAGGTATTTTCAGTTCATATTCTTAAAATTTGACTCGATCCAAGGAAGTGACAAGTTGAACCAACAAAAACGGAGTTGTAATGAAGAAACTACGACTAAAACAAGATTGGGCATCCGAAGCTAGTTTAGCTACGAAAATATTTGGAGAAAAAGTAAATTAATCATATCTTTTCTAATTAATATGATATTTTATATATAATTACTTATGATTTGATTTTATATATTTCAGGACCACCCGTAAACAACACGAGAAGATTAATCATAAGACCTCATGATTGTACGCAACACGTCATTTGACAACACGGTACTTTATGTACGCAACACGTCATTTGACAACATGGTATCATGGGTCGAGATTAATTATGATCAATACGAATACGATGGGGTCTTTATTTATTTTATTTAAGCAACTAATTGTGGACCACTAACATCGGACTGCTAACTACGGACTAAGAAAATATTAAAAGTATTAAAAGTATATATATGTAACGATTACTTAAAAAGAAAATATGTTGATATATTATATATATGGTTAGGTTCGCGATATCTATCGGAGACCAAGTCGAATTAAATACCTTCAAGGCAAAAGTGAGTTTCATTTGCTCCCTTTTTAATTGCTTTTGCAATATATATTTTTGGGCTGAGAATACATGCGCTGCTTTTATAAATGTTTACAAAATAGACACAAGTACTTAAAAATATATTCTACGTTGAGTTGTACCACTGGCATATTTCCCTGTAGCTTGGTAACTACTATTTACATGGGTATTGTAAATGCGAATCCTGTTGATAGATCTATCGGGCCTGACAACCCCAACCGGACTGGAAGACCAGTATTCAACGGTTGCACAGTACTTCGTTTTGGTGACTACACTTGGTACGGTGTAGTGAGATTTCATAATAAAGGGAATATGCGACGTTGATTAAATGTTAAGTATGGTTACCAAGTGATCAACCACTTAGAATGCTTTACATACACTTGTGAGTGTATTATGTTTATGATTATGAAATCTTGTGGTCTATTAACATATTGAAATGATTGTTATGATAAACCTATGAACTCACTAACCTTTTGGTTGACACTTTAAAGCATGTTTATTCTCAGGTACGAATTAAGTCTTCCGCTGTGCATTTGCTCAATATAAGGACAATACTTGGAGCCGATCATCACAATGGGACCAAATGTTGATGACTTCGTCCAGGTGGATTAGGACGGGTCCTTTCACGTGTGAACTTATATATTCTTAGATTCTTTCCGGTAATCCTTTCACAAACGCGTCGATCTTCTCTTTCTCATCTTCGAATGCTCCCGGACACAATAGGCACAATTCTGTGAATCGTCTTTCGTACGTGGTAATATCAAATCCTTGGGTTCGTAACCCTCTAAGTTCTGTCTTGAGCTTATTGACCTCGGTTCTGGGACGGTACTTCTCGTTCATCAAGTGCTTGAATGCTGACCACGGTAGTGCGTACGCATCGTCTTGTCCCACTTGCTCTAGATAGGTATTCCACCATGTTAACGCAGAACCTGTGAAGGTATGTGTAGCGTACTTCACTTTGTCCTCTTCAGTACACTTACTTATGGCAAACACCGATTCGACCTTCTCGGTCCACCGTTTCAATCCGATCGGTCCTTCGGTTCCATCAAATTCCAAAGGATTGCAGGCAGTGAATTCTTTGTAGGTGCATCCTACACGATTTCCTGTACTGCTAGATCCAAGGTTATTGTTGGTATGTAGCGCAGCCTGTACTGCGGCTATGTTTGAAGCTAGAAAAGTACGGAATTCCTCTTCATTCATATTCACGGTGTGTCGAGTAGTCGGTGCCATTTCCTTCAAAATAGTCAAATGGAACAAGTTAATCATACAGAATATTAAGAGTAGTTAATAGTATTTTGTAGCATAATATGAACTCATTTATAAAAGCTTTTTCTTCATATTAGCGTTTTATAAGTTTAAATTCGGGTAGTACCTACCCGTTAAGTTCATACTTAGTAGCTAATATACAATTCAACTACTACAATTCTATATGAAAAACTGATTATAATAATATTTCGCGTTCAAACTTTTACAAAATATTTTACAAACTTACAATACCGCTTATTTTACATATAGCATGAAATATAGCACACAATAAATTTGATACAAGATGGTTGTGAAGATAATTCTAGCTAGTACACAAGTCGTTCAGCAAAGGCAATAAAGACACGCAATTCATACGTCCAGAAACAAGTCATGCATTCTGGTTTTACTAGGATTACTTCCCATCCTTGGTCTTGTGGAACATACCCGTTATGGCCGTTGATAAGACAACGTGTTGTAACGTCGTCAAAAGGAAGAGGGTTACGTAATGTCCAACAGTCCCGTAACAACCTAAAAACCTCATTTCTTACCCCAATTACCGACTCCGTCACTTGTGGGAACGTTTTGTTTAATAGTTGTAGCCCGATGTTCTTGTTCTCACTTTGGTGAGAAGCGAACAATACTAATTTGTAAGCATAACATGCTTCTTTATGTTGCATGTTAGCCGCTTTTTCTAAATCACGAACTCCAATATTCGGATATATTGAGTCAAAATAATTTCTTAACCCATTGCGTAAAATAGCATTTGGGTTCCCCGCAATATATGCGTCAAAGTAAACACATCGTAACTTATGGATTTCCCAATGTGATATCCCCCATCTTTTAAACGAAAGCCTTTTATAAACCAAGGCATTCTTGGAACGTTCTTCGAATGTCTTACAAACTGATCTCGCCTTAAATAGTTGTGCCGAAGAATTCTGACCGACTCTAGACAAGATTTCATCAATCATGTCTCCGGGTAGGTCTCTTAAAATATTGGGTTGTCTATCCATTTTGTGTTTTTATACTGTAAAATAGATAAGAGTTAGATTCATAAAAAAAATACTTATTAATACAAGCAATTTTTACATATATCATAAAGCATAAGCACACTATATTACATATATTACACCACACGAATACAACTATCTTATTCCGACTCACTTGTTTCTTCTTCTTCGGTTTTGGTTCGTTTTTCCAAGTTTCTAGGGATATATGATGTTCCCCTAATGCGAGCCGTCGTTTTCCACATTGGTTTAGAAAAACCTGGTGGTTTAGAGGTTCCCGGGTCATTGTAACAACTTAAGGACTTCGGGGGTTGACGATACATATAAAGTTCATCGGGTTTGGAATTAGATTTCTCTATTTTTATGCCCTTTCCCTTATTATTTTCTTTTGCCTTTTTAAATTCAGTTGGGGTAATTTCTATAACATCATCGGAATTCTCGTCGGAATCCGATTCATCGGAGAATTGGTAATCCTCCCAATATTTTGCTTCCTTGGCGGAAACACCATTGACCATAATTAACCTTGGTCGGTTGGTTGAGGATTTTCTTTTACTTAACCGTTTTATTATTTCCCCCACCAGTTCTATTTCTTCATCCGGTTCCGATTCTTCTTCCGGTTCCGACTCTTCTTCCGGTTCCTCTTCGGGAACTTGTGAATCAGTCCACGAATCATTCCAATTTACATTTGACTCTTCATTATTATTAGGTGAGTCAATGGGACTTGTTCTAGAGGTAGACATCTATCACATAATATCAAACGCGTTAAGAGATTAATATATCACATAATATTCACATGTTAAAAATATATAGTTTCTAACAAAATTTGTTAAGCAATCATTTTTCAAGTAAACACGGTCGAAGTCCAGACTCACTAATGCATCCTAACAAACTCGATAAGACACACTAATGCAAAATTCTGGTTCTCTAAGACCAACGCTCGGATACCAACTGAAATGTCCCGTTCTTATTGATTAAAAACGTTCCATATTAATTGATTTCGTTGCGAGGTTTTGACCTCTATATGAGACGTTTTTCAAAGACTGCATTCATTTTAAAACAAACCATAACCTTTATTTCATCAATAAAGGTTTAAAAAGCTTTACGTAGATTATCAAATAATGACAATCTAAAATATCCTGTTTACACACGACCATTAAATAATGGTTTACAATACAAATATGTTACAACAAAATAAGTTTCTTGAATGCAGTTTTTACGCAATATCATACAAGCATGGACTCCAAATCTCGTCCTTAATTAAGTATGCGACAGCGGAAGCTCTTAATAATCACCTGAGAATAAACATGCTTAAAACGTCAACAAAAATATTGGTGAGTTATAGGTTTAACCTATATATATCAAATCATAATAATAGACCACAAGATTTCATATTTCAATACACATCCCATACATAGATATAAAAATCATTCATATGGTGAACACCTGGTAACCGACATTAACAAGATGCATATATAAGAATATCCCCATCATTCCAGGACACCCTTCGGATATGATATAAATTTCGAAGTACTAAAGCATCCGGTACTTTGGATGGGGTTTGTTAGGCCCAATAGATCTATCTTTAGGATTCGCGTCAATTAGGGTGTCTGTTCCCTAATTCTTAGATTACCAGACTTAATAAAAAGGGGCATATTTGGTTTCGATAATTCAACCATAGAATGTAGTTTCACGTACTTGTGTCTATTTTGTAAATCATTTATAAAACCTGCATGTGTTCTCATCCCCAAAATATTAGATTTTAAAAGTGGGACTATAACTCACTTTCACAGATTTTTACTTCGTCGGGAAGTAAGACTTGGCCACTGGTTGATTCACGAACCTATAAAAATATATACATATATATCAAAGTATGTTCAAAATATATTTACAACACTTTTAATATATTTTGATGTTTTAAGTTTATTAAGTCAGCTGTCCTCGTTAGTAACCTACAACTAGTTGTTCACAGTTAGATGTACAGAAATAAATCGATAAATATTATCTTGAATCAATCCATGAACCAGTGTATACGTATCTCAATATTGATCACAACTCAAACTATATATATTTTGGAATCAACCTCAACCCTGTATAGCTAACTCCAACATTCACATATAGAGTGTCAATGGTTGTTCCGAAATATATATAGATGTGTCAACATGATAGGTCGAAACATTGTATACGTGTCTATGGTATCTCAAGATTACATAATATACAATACAAGTTGATTAAGTTATGGTTGGAATAGATTTGTTACCAATTTTCACATAGCTAAAATGAGAAAAATTATCCAATCTTGTTTTACCCATAACTTCTTCATTTTAAATCCGTTTTGAGTGAATCAAATTGCTATGGTTTCATATTGAATTTTATTTTATGAATCTAAACAGAAAAAGTATAGGTTTATAGTCAGAAAAATAAGTTACAAGTCGTTTTTGTAAAGGTAGTCATTTCAGTCGAAAGAACGACGTCTAGATGACCATTTTAGAAAACATACTTCCACTTTGAGTTTAACCATAATTTTTTGATATAGATTCATGTTCATAATAAAAATCATTTTCTCAGAATAACAACTTTTAAATCAAAGTTTATCATAGTTTTTAATTAACTAACCCAAAACAGCCCGCGGTGTTACTACGACGGCGTAAATCCGGTTTTACGGTGTTTTTCGTGTTTCTAGGTTTTAAATCATTAAGTTAGCATATCATATAGATATAGAACATGTGTTTAGTTGATTTCAAAATTCAAGTTAGAAGGATTAACTTTTGTTTGCGAACAAGTTTAGAATTAACTAAACTATGTTCTAGTGATTACAAGTTTAAACCTTCGAATAAGATAGCTTTATATGTATGAATCGAATAATGTTATGAACATCATTACTACCTTAAGTTCCTTGGATAAACCTACTGGAAAATATAAAATAGATCTAGCTTCAACGGATCCTTGGATGGCTCGAAGTTCTTGAAGCAGAATCATGACACGAAAACAAGTTCAAGTAAGATCATCACTTGAAATAAGATTGTTATAGTTATAGAAATTGAACCAAAGTTTGAATATGATTATTACCTTATATTAGAATGATAACCTACTGTAAGAAACAAAGATTTCTTGAGGTTGGATGATCACCTTACAAGATTGGAAGTGAGCTAGCAAACTTGAAAGTATTCTTGATTTTATGTAACTAGAACTTGTAGAATATATGAAGAACACTTAAAACTTGAAGATAGAACTTGAGAGAGATCAATTAGATGAAGAAAATTGAAGAATGAAAGTGTTTGTAGGTGTTTTTTGTCGTTGGTGTATGGATTAGATATAAATGATATGTAATTTTGTTTTCATTTAAATAAGTCATGAATGATTACTCATATTTTTGTAATTTTATGAGATATTTCATGCTAGTTGTCAAATGATGGTTCCCACATGTGTTAGGTGACTCACATGGGCTACTAAGAGCTGATCATTGGAGTGTATATACCAATAGTACATACATCTAAAAGCTGTGTATTGTACGAGTACGAATACGGGTGCATACGAGTAGAATTGTTGATGAAACTGAACGAGGATGTAATTGTAAGCATATTAAAACACTACATGTATATACATTTTAACTGAGTCGTTAAGTCATCGTTAGTCGTTACATGTAAGTGTTGTTTTGAAACCTTTAGGTTAACGATCTTGTTAAATGTTGTTAACCCAATGTTTATAATATCAAATGAGATTTTAAATTATTATATTATCATGATATTATCATGTATGAATATCTCTTAATATGATATATATACATTAAATGTCTTTACAACGATAATCGTTACATATATGTCTCGTTTAAAAATCATTAAGTTAGTAGTCTTGTTTTTACATATGTAGTTCATTGTTAATATACTTAATGATATGTTTACTTATCATAGTATAATGTTAACTATATATATATCCATATATATGTCATCATATAGTTTTTACAAGTTTTACCGTTCGTGAATCACCGGTCAACTTGGGTGGTCAATTGTCTATATGAAACATATTTCAATTAATCAAGTCTTAACAAGTTTGATTGCTTAACATGTTGGAAATATTTAATCATGTAAATATCAATCTCAATTAATATATATATAAACATGGAAAAGTTCGGGTCACTACACATAATGGTTATTTTCGACAAGACCAAGGATGGGAAGTCGTCTTAGTAAAACCAGAATGCATAACTTGTTTCTGGACTTATGAATTACGTGTCTTTATTTTCTTTGCTGAACAACTTACGTATTAACTAGATTTATCTTCAAAACAGTCCTGTATCAAAGTGTACTATATTTCATGTTATATGTAATATAGCGAAGTTGTAAGTTTGAAGAATATTTGTATGTGATATATTATTATAATCAATTTTTCATATGGAATTGTAGTAGTTGAATTGTATATTAGCTACTAAGTATGAACTTAACGGGTAGGTAGTACCCGAATTAAAAACGATAAAACGCTAATATGAAGAAAAAGCTTTTATAAATAAGTTCATACTATGCTACGAAATACTATTGACTACTCTTAAAATTCTATATGATTAACTTAATTCTTTTGGGCTATTTTTGAAGGAAATGGCACCGGCGACTCGTCAGAATTTGAACATGAGCGATGAAGACTTCAGTGTTTTCCTTGCAGCAAACTTAGCCGTAGTACAGGCTGCGATGCAAAATAACAATAACTCTGGATCTAGCAGTGGAACTAATTTCACAAGAAATCGTGTAGGATGCTCCTACAAAGAATTCACTGCCTGCAAACCTTTGGAATTTGATGGAACCGAGGGTCCAATTGGATTGAAACGGTGGACCGAGAAGGTTGAATCGGTGTTTGCCATAAGTAAATGTACTGAAGAAGACAAAGTAAAGTACGCTACGCATACCTTCACAGGCACGGCGCTAACATGGTGGAATACCTATCTCGAGCAGGTAGGACAAGATGCTGCTTATGCACTACCGTGGTCAGCATTCAAGAAATTGATGAACAAGCAGTATCGTCCCAGAAACGAGGTCAACAAGCTCAAGGTAGAGCGTAGAGGATTACGAACGCAAGGTTTTGATATCACCACGTACGAACGAAGATTCACCGAATTGTGCCTATTGTGCTCCAGAACGTTCAAAGACGAAGAAGAGAAGATCGACGCATTTGTAAAAGGGTTACCGGAAAGGATTCAAGAAGATGTGAGTTCACACGAGCCCGCCTCCATACAAAAGGCAAGTCGATTGGCTCACAAATTAGTGAACCAGTTCGAAGGAAGGATTAAAGAGCAGACAACTGAAGAGGCTAACATGAAACAAGTCAAGAGAAAGTGGGAAGAAACTAATGACAAGAGTCACCAATACAACAACAACAATCACAACCACAATCGCAATAACTATCCCAACAACCGCAACATCAATCACAACAACAACTTCAACAAACGTCCTAACAACAACTACAATAACCGTCCCAACAACAATAACAACAACAACAACAATAATAGCAACAATAACAATCCCAACAACAATCTCAATAACAACAATGGCAACAAAAACCAAAAACATTCATGCCAAAGGTGTGAAGAGAATCACCAGGGGTTCTGCACGACATTTTGCACTAGGTGTAGAAGAAATGGTCATAGTGCGGCAAAGTGTGTGGCCTACGGACCAAAGTTTAACAGAATTAAAAGAACAAATAATGTCGGAACAGATAATGCCGCCATAGTTTGCTTTGCATGTGGAAAACCGGGCCACATTAGTAGAAATTTCCCGAATCAGGGGAATACTAGTGGGCAGGGCCGCGAAAGAGTTTTCAATATTAATACGGCAGAAGCGCAGGAAGACCCGGAGCATGTTATGGGTACGTTTCTTATTAACAATAAATCTGCTTATGTTTTATTTGATTCGAGTGTGGATAGAAGCTATATGAGTAGAGATTTTTGTGCTAAACTAAGTTGTCCACTGACGCCTTTGGATAACAAATTTTTACTTGAATTAGCAAACGGTAAATTAATTACAGCAGATAATATATGTCGGAATCAAGAAATTAATTTGGTTAGCGAAACATTTAAGATTGATTTGATACCAGTAGAGTTAGGGAGTTTTGATGTGATAATCGGTATGGATTTGTTGAAAAAGGAGAGAGCAGAAATCGTATGTTAAAAAAATGCAATTCGCATTGTACGAGAAAAAGGAAATCCCTTAATGGTGTACGGAGAAAAGAGCAATGCGAAGCTAAATCTTATTAGTAATTTAAAGGCGCAAAAACTAATAAGAAAAGGTTGCTATGCTGTTCTAGCACATGTCGAGAAAGTACAAACTGAAGAAAAGAACATCGATGATGTTCCCGTCGCAAAAGAATTTCCCGATGTATTTTCGAAAGAATTACCGGGACTGCCTCCACACCGATCTGTTGAATTTCAAATAGATCTCGTACCAGGAGCTGCACCAATAGCTCGTGCTCCATACAGGCTTGCACCCAGCGAAATGAAGGAACTCCAAAGCCAATTACAAGAACTTTTAGAGCATGGTTTTATACGACCAAGTACATCACCATGGGGAGCTCCTGTTTTGTTTGTCAAAAAGAAGGATGGTACATTCAGGTTGTACATCGACTACCGAGAGTTGAACAAACTTACCATCAAGAATCGTTACCCACTACCGAGAATCGACGACTTATTTGATCAACTACAAGGCTCGTCGGTTTATTCGAAGATCGATTTACGTTCCGGGTATCATCAAATGCGGGTGAAGGAGGATGATATTCCGAAGACTGCTTTCAGGATGCATTACGATCATTACGAGTTTATGGTTATGCCGTTTGGGTTGACTAACGCACCAGCTGTGTTCATGGACCTCATGAACCGAGTGTGTGGACCATACCTTGGCAAGTTTGTCATTGTTTTCATCGATGACATACTTATTTACTCAAAGAATGATCAAGAGCACGAAGAACATTTGAGAAAAGTGCTAGAGTTTTTGAGGAAAGAAAAACTGTACGCTAAGTTTTCAAAGTGTGCATTTTTGTTGTAAGAAGTTCAATTCCTCGGTCACATAGTGAACAAAGAAGGTATTCAAGTGGATCCGGCAAAGATTGAAACCGTTGAAAAGTGAGAAACCCCGAAAACTCTGAAACATATACGTCAGTTTTTAGGACTAGCTGATTACTACAGAAGGTTCATCTAAGACTTTTCCAGAATAGCAAAACCCTTGACTGCATTAACGCATAAAGGGAGGAAATTTGAATGGAAGAATGAACAAGAAAAAGCGTTTCAATTGTTGAAGAAAAAGTTAACTACGGCACCTATATGTCATTACCTGAAGGGAATGATGATTTTGTGATATATTGTGATGCCTCAAAGCAAGGTCTCGGTTGTGTATTAATGCAACGAACGAAAGTAATTGCTTATGCGTCTAGACAGTTGAAGATTCATGAGCAGAATTATACGACGCATGATTAGGAATTAGGCGCGGTTGTTTTTGCATTAAAGACTTGGAGGCACTACTTATATGGGGTCAAAATTATTATATATACCGACCACAAAAGTCTTCAACACATATTTAATCAGAAACAACTGAATATGAGGCAGCGTAGGTGGATTGAATTGTTGAATTATTACGACTTTGAGATTCGTTACCACCCGGGGAAGGCAAATGTGGTAGCTGACGCCTTGAGCAGAAAGGACAGAGAACCCATTCGAGTAAAAGCTATGAATATAATTATTCGTACTAACCTTACTACTCAAATAAAGGAGGCACAGCAGGGAGTTGTAAAAGAAGGAAAGTTGAAGAATGAAATACCCAAAGGATCGGAGAAACATTTTAATATTCGGGAAGACGAATCCCGGTAAAGGGCTGAAAGAATTTGGGTACCAAAGTTTGGAGATGTGAGAGAAAAGGTACTTAAGGAAGCACATAAAACCAGATATTCAATACATCCCGGAGCGTGGGAGCGGGGAAGATGTACAAAGATCTCAAGAAACACTTTTGGTGGTCGGTTATGAAAGACAATATTGCTAAATACGTAGGAGAATGTTTGACGTGTTCTAAAGTCAAAGCTGAACATCAGAAACCATCAGGTCTACTTCAACAACCTGAAATCCCGGAATGGAAATGGGAAAACATTACCATGGATTTCATTACTAAATTGCCAAGGACTGCAAGTGGTTATGATACAATTTGGGTAATAGTCGATCGTCTTACCAAGTCAGCACACTTTCTGCCAATGAGAGAAGATGATAAAATGGATAAGTTGGCGCGATTATACTTGAAGGAAGTTGTCTCCGGACTTGGAATACCAGTCTCTATTATCTCAGATAGGGATGGCAGATTTGTTTCAAGATTTTGGCAGACATTGCAACAAGCATTGGGGACTCGTCTAGACATGAGTACTGCTTATCATCTACAAACTGATGGGCAAAGTGAAAGGATGATACAGACCCTTGAAGACATACTACGTACATGTGTTATCGATTTCGGAAACAGTTGGGATCGACACCTACCGTTAGCAGAATTTTCCTACAACAATAGTTACCATTCCAGTATTGAGATGGCGCCGTTTGAAGCACTTTATGGTAGAAAGTGCAGGTCTCCGATTTGTTGGAGTGAATTGGGGGATAGACAGATTACGGGTCCGGAGATAATTCAAGAAACTACCGAGAAGATCATCCAAATTCAACAATGATTGAAAACTGCCTAAAGTCGACAAAAGAGCTATGCGGACATTAAAAGAAAAGATATAGAATTTGAGATTGGAGAGATGGTCATGCTTAAGGTTTCACCTTGGAAAGGCGTTGTTCGATTTGGTAAATGGGGAAAACTAAATCCAAGGTACATTGGACCATTCAAGATTATAGATCGTGTCGGGCCAGTAGCTTACCGACTTGACTTACCGTAACAACTCGCCGGGGTACATAATACTTTTCATGTCTCGAATTTGAAGAAATGTTTTGCTAAAGAAGATCTCACCATTCCATTATACGAGATTACAATTAACGAAAAACTACAATTCATTGAAGAACCCATCGAAATAATGGATCGTGAGGTTAAAAGACTTAAGCAAAAAAAGATACCAACTGTTAAGGTTCGATGGAATGCTTGTAGAGGACCCGAATTCACTTGGGAGCGTGAAGATTAGATGAAGCTAAAATACCCCCACCTATTTCCACAAGATGCGTCAACACCTTCAACAGCTTAAAATTTCAGGACGAAATTTATTTAACGGGTAGGTACTGTAGTGACCCGAACTTTTCCATGATTATATATTAATTGAAAACTATATTTGCATGACCAAATGTTTCCAACATGTTAAGCAATCAAACTTGTTAAGACTTGATTATTTGAAATGAGTTTCATGTAGACAATTGACCACCCAAGTTGACCGGTGATTCACGAATGTTAAAACTTGTAAAAACTATATGATGACATATATATGATTATATATATAGTTAACATGATATTATGATAAGTAAGTATCTCATTAGGTATTTTAACAATGAGTTATATACATAAAATTTAGTTTATTGAATTAAGAAACTCGAAACGATATATATAACGATTATCGTTATAACAACGTCTTACTAAATACATATGAATCATATTAAGATATTGATACACTATGTTTAATCATGATAAATGATAAGTAAACACGTCATTAAGTGTATTAACAATGAACTACATATGTAAAAACAAGACTACTAACTTAATGATTTCGAAACGAGACATATATGTAACGATTATCGTTGTAACAACATTTAACTGTATATATATCATACTAAGATATATTAATATATCATAATATCATGATAATGTAATAATTTAACATCTCTTTAGATATAATAAACAATGGGTTAACAACATTTAACAAGATCGTTAACCTAAAGGTTTCAAAACAACATTTACATGTAACGACTAACGATGATTTAACGACTCAGTTAAAATGTATATACATGTAGTGTTTTAATATGTATTCATACACTTTTGAAAGACTTCAAGAAACTTATCAAAATACTTCTACTTAACAAAAATGCTTACAATTACATCCTCGTTCAGTTTCATCAACAATTCTACTCGTATGCACCCGTATTCATACTCGTACAATACACAACTTTTAGATGTATGTACTATTAGTATATACACTCCAATGATCAGCTCTTAGTAGCCCATGTGAGTCACCTAACACATGTGGGAACCATCATATGGAAACTAGCATGAAATATCTCATAAAATTACAAAAACATTAGTAATCATTCATGACTTATTTACATGTAAACAAAATTACACATCCTTTATATCTAATCCATATACCAACGACCAAAAACACCTTCAAACACTTTTATTCTTCAATTTTATTCATATAATTGATCTCTCTCAAGTTCTATCTTCAAGTTCTAAGTGTTCTTCATAAATTCTATAAGTTCTAGTTTCATAAAATCAAGAATACTTCAAAGTTTGCTAGCTTACTTCCAATCTTGTAAAGTGATCATCCAACCTCAAGAAATCTTTCTTATTTACCGTAAAATATCTTTATAATACAAGGTAATACTCATATTCAAACTTTGATTCAATTTCTATAACTATAACAATCTTATTTCGAGTGGAAATCTTACTTGAACTTGTTTTCGTGTCATTATTCTGCTTCAAGAACTTTCAAGCCATCCAAAGATCCTTTGAAGTTCAAGTTATTTTTTCATCATTTCCAGTAGGTTTACCTACTAAACTTGAGGTAGTAATGATGTTCATAACATCATTCGATTCATATATATAAAACTACCTTATTCGAAGGTTTAAACTTGTAATCACTAGAACATAGTTTAGTTAATTCTAAACTTGTTCGCAAACAAAAGTTAATCCTTCTAAATTGACTTTTAAAATTAACTAAACACATGTTCTATATCTATATGATATGCTAACTTAATGATTTAAAACCCGAAAACACGAAAAAACACCGTAAAACCGGATATACGCCGTCGTAGTAACACCGCGGGCTGTTTTAGGTTTGATAATTAAAAACTATGATAAACTTTGATTTAAAAGTTGTTCTTCTTGGAAAATGATTTTTCTTATGAACATGAAACTATATCTAAAAATCATGGTTAAACTCAAAGTGGAAGTATGTTTTTCAAAATGGTCATCAAGACGTCGTTCTTTCGACTGAAATGACTACCTCTTACAAAAATGACTTGTAACTTATATTTCTGACTATAAACCTATACTTTTTCTGTTTAGATTCATAAAATAGAGTTCAAAATATGAAACCATAGCAATTTGATTTACTCAAAACGGATTTAAAACGAAGAAGTTATGGGTAAAACAAGATTGGATATTTTTTGATTGTTTTAGCTACGGGAAATATTGTAACAATTCTATACAAATCATATCCTAGCTAACTTATATTGTATTATACATGTATTCTAATATATTATGTAATCTTAGGATACCATAGACACGTATGTAAATGTTTTGACATATCATATCGACCCATGTATATATATTATTTGGAACAACCATAGACACTCTATATGCAGTAATGTTTGAGTTAGCTATACAGGGTTGAGGTTGATTCTAAAAAATATATATACTTTGAGTTGTGATCTAGCCTGAGACGTGTATACACTGGGTCGTGGATTGATTCAAGATAATATATATCGATTTATTTCTGTACATCTAATTGTGGACAACTAGTTGTAGGTTAGTAACGAGGACAGCTGACTTAATAAACTTAAAACATAAACGTATTAAAAATGTTGTAAATATATTTTGAAAATACTTTGATATATATGTACATATTTTTTATAGGTTCGTGAATCGACCAGTGGCCAAGTCTTACTTCCCGACGAAGTAAAAATCTGTGAAAGTGAGTTATAGTCCCACTTTTAAAATCTAATATTTTGGGATGAGAATACATGCAGTTTTATAAATGTTTTCTGAAATAGACACAAGTAAATGAAACTACATTATATGGTTGAATGATCGAAGTCGAATATGCCCCTTTTTGCTTGGTAACCTAAGAATTAGTAAACCGATCTACTAATTGACGCGAATCCTAAAGATAGATCTATTGGGCCTAACGAACCCCATCCATGGTTGCGGATGCTTTAGTACTTCGATGTTGTTTTATCATGTCCGATGGATTTCCCGAAATGATAGGGGATATTCTTATATGCATCTTGTTAATGTCGGTTACCAGGTGTTCACCATATGAATGAATTTTATCTCTATGTATGGGATGTATATTGAAATATGAAATCTTGTGGTCTATTATTATGATTTGATAATATATAGGTTAAACCTATAACTCACCAACATTTTTGTTGACGTTTTAAGCATGTTTATTCTCAGGCGATTATTAAGAGCTTCCACTGTTGCATACTAAAATAAGGACAAGATTTGGAGTCCATGCTTGTATGATATTATGTAAAAACCGCATTCAATAAACTTATTTTTGATGTAATATATTCTTATTGTAAACCATTATTTAATGGTCGTGTGTAAACGGTATATTTTAGATTATCATTATTTGATAATCTACGTAATGCTTTTTAAACCTTTATCGATAAAATAAAGGTTATGGTTGTTTTAAAAATGAATGCAGTCTTTGAAAAATGTCTCATGTAGAGGTCAAAACCTCGCGAAGAAATCAATTAATATGAAACGTTTATAATCAATATGAACGGGACATTTCAGTTGGTATCCGAACGTTGGTCTTAGAGAACCAGAAATTTTCATTAGTATGTCTTATCGAGTTTGTTAGGATACATTAGTGAGTCTGGACTTCGACCGTGTTGTAACATCCCGCCTTTTTCCATTTACTTTTACGTTATACTAATTTAAACTCCGTTATATGTTTATAACATCTTCCGTTGATACGCGTTTTAAATTATCTCGTTTAGGTAATTCACGCACCCGAACGAAAGTTGAGGGACTAAACTTGACAAGGGATCAAACCCTTGACTAGGTCAAAGGGTCAAACCCCTTTCACCCATTCATTATCATCTCCATCTCTCTCTCTTTCTCTCTAGCAAGAACACACACCCATTTACCAAATTCATTCAATCATCATCTAAATTCAATCTAGGAGGCTTACAACAAAATAAATTACATATTCGTGATCCTCTCTTCATCCTCTTCATTTTGGTACCAACTTCATCTCGTTTGGGTAACATTTCTAAAACTCTAGATTTCTCTAAATTCGTGTTTTTGACTTGAAATGGTGTTAGTTAGTGTCTATGGCTCATTGTGATGTCGTGTATGTAATTTGTATGCTCGATCTCGTTGTTTTAGTATAACTAGCATGAACTTGAATTTTGGTGTGTTGTTCTTGAATTTTGGATGATCATATGTTGTTAGATGTTAAAAGTTCATGTTTTAATTGTGTTCCTAGTATCACTAGCTTCAATTTGATGTGTAGGTTGCTTGAGAAAACTCCATAAACTTGATTAGTGATTTTTGGTGAATTTGGGTTAGGGTTTGATAAGCTTGAAATGAATAGATGATACAATGAATTCCATGAATTATTGTTAGTAAGTAGTTAGTTGTATTGTATGCTCGATTACCTACAAAATGGCGTGTTGTATGTATGCATTAAATGCCCGAATCATAAATGTGCACTTATCAAATTCGAGTATTAAATGTGTGCATTAATCGATCATTTATTTTGGAAAGCCGATTGTTACAAATAATGTTTTTGGTTGGTGAAATATATTTAGTTGTGTTCTTTGTCAAATTACCTTTCCAACGATATAAGGTGCGAGTTCTAAGAGTTAGCGGTTTGTAATTTATGCTTGAAAGAGTTTTGATTTGGGACTTGAACAATTGAGACTGACCAGGTACCAGCGCACGGCCAATGTCGCGGCGCGGCCAGCTTATGTCGCGGCGCGACATAAGCCGTGGTCAGGTTCTGACCTCCATGTCCAAAATACGAAAAATGTTTGGCATACTACGGACCTCCGATTCACATGAAACTCATTCTAAAATGCTCATATATGATTAAAAACCTCAGAAAAATAGTTCGGGACCCGACCCGAACATGTTGACTTTTTCGTTGACTTTGACCCGACCAAGTTGACTTTTAATCAAACTTAACCAAATATTTGTGCAATCGTTCTAACATGTTTTTATACTTGTACCTTGCATGAAACATGACAATTTGACTCACATGCTATTATGATCGAGTCTTAACGAGCCATAGGACTAATTGAACATCTTTGACCTATCGTGTTTACCGTTATTGATACAACCTATTGTTTAGGTCAAGACTAGCATTGTTCTTTGCACACGTTTACTTGTTGAAGTACTTTACTACTCGTGCACTCAAGGTGAGATCATAGTCCCACTTTTACTCTTTTTGAACTTACATTTGGGATGAGAAAACATAAACATATCTTTACTAAGTGAACACAAGTACAGGAAAATAAACATTCTACATACGAGTTTAGAACAAAATCCTCAATTCGATTATCATTAGTTACACTTTCCGGGTGTAAGCGAGAACTTATGTTGTATGGATCCATATGGGTTTGACAAACCCTCATTCAAACGGTTCGCTACAGTTTACGAATGAAATATATTTTCGAGAAACAGTGTATGTTCTAGCACTAAGTGATGGGGTTCTATGGAAGGAATGTTAAGCATTGATAATTGGGTGCTCGTGAAACAAACTTTTGGAATGTATTACTATTATTTCATTGATGCAAATCTTGTGGTTCACTTGTACTTACTTACTTAAACCTATGATTTCACCAACGTTTTCGTTGACAGATTTCTACGTTTTTCTCAGGTCCTTGAACGATACATGATACATGCTTCCGCTCATTATTTTGATACTTGCATTGGATGTCGAGTATATATGCATACATGGAGCGTCTTTTGGCTACTTTTAAATTGTGTCGCATAAGTTTCATTTGTACTTATAACTTTGTAACGTAACTTGTGGTGGAACTATTCTCGTAAACTTTGAACAATCTTCACATTTGAAATGAATGCGACATATCTTTTGGTCAAACGTTGTTTAAAGACTTATGACCATGTAACGGGACCTAAGTAGACGGCGCCGTCAAACATGATTTGGTCGGGTCGCTACAGATGGTATCAGAGCGTTGGTTGTAGGGATTTAGAGTTCATTGGTGTCGACCCCGAGTCATAGGGTACATTGGTGAGTCTAGACTACAACCGGCATATAGACTTGAAGTAGGAATTACTTGACTACTTGTGCATTTATACTCGAACGCTTCTACTCATATCTACTCTTAGTTCATCTTAATCTCACGTTGTTTAATTTGATTGACACGCCACCTTGACTTTATAGAATAATGTCGAATGCACATATGAATCAGGGTAATATAATTGCCGGGATTATATTACGGTGACTCATATGAACGTTCCGACAATATGGCATAAAGAATTTAAGGCGAGTCGAGGAAAAACTTCTCTTTATCTCTATTCTATATCACGGTTAGTATTATTGAGAATACTAATCAATGATATTCTTGTGTCTTGAAGGAACAATGGCTCCTCATCGTGTACGCCGCAATGAAACTCCCGAACAAGCTCTCGAACGGATGATAGCTACCGCCGTAGATGCGGTCATGGCCGGTCACTCATCCAACAACAATAATAATAACAACCACAACAACAACAACAACAATGGAGCCGGTAACTCAAACGAAGGATGCTCCTATAAAGCTTTCATGGGGTGCAAACCTCACACTTTTGATGGAACCGGGGGACCGGTCGTGCTCACCCGATGGTTTGAGCAAACGGAAGCCGTCTTTAGCATAAGCGGTTGTCGGGACCAAGACAAGGTCAAATACTCCACTCACACCTTCGCCGGTGTCGCTCTTACATGGTGGAATACTTATGTACAATCGGTGGGTACCGATGAAGCTCACGCCCTCTCTTGGGCCGACTTGAGGGAAAAGATGATTGTCGAATATTTCACTCGTGAAGAAACCCGAAGGCTCGAACAAGAGCTAAGAACTTTAAAGGCGATCGGAAATGATCTCAAGGCTTATAATCAACGATTTTCCGAACTAGCCTTGATGTGCCCAAATCTTGTGAACCCCGAAGATTTAAGGGTTGAACTTTACATGGATGGTCTTCCAAAGAGCATCAAACACGGAGTAATGTCATCCAAACCCCCTAATCATCAAGAAGCTTTGAACATGGCCCGCAAATTGATAGAGACAGTGGACGAAATCGTAGTACCGGCACCTAAAGCCGAGGACAAGTCGAGTAACAACAAAAGAAAATGGGAAGCTCCCCAATCAAGCAACAACAACTTTTCCAAGTAATCTTTCACCTCCGACGGTAAGAAGGGTTATGCCGGAATTCTACCTCTTTGCAACAAATGCAACAAACATCACTTTGGCGAATGTAGTAAGCTAATTTGCCATCGGTGCCAAGGAATTGGTCATAAGGCCAATGATTGTAAAAGTGCCACTCCTGTCGCTCGAAAGTGGCCCAATGCACCAAAGACGGGCACTTGTTACGAATGTGGCCAAACGGGCCATTATAGAAATGCATGCCCGAAGAGGAAGGATAACCCCAATACGCGCGGCCGAGCTTTCAACATCAACACCGAGGAAGCCCGGGATGACACTGAACTAGTCACGGGTACGTTTCTTCTCAACAATTCTTATGTCTCTTGCTTATTCGATTCGGGTGCCGATAAATGCTTTGTATCCAAGACTTTGACTCATTCTTTTAGCACTCCACCTCTTCCATTAGATACCACTTATACCATTGAAGTGGCTAACGGGAAACTATTAAGTGCCGACACATATTACCGGGGGTGTACGTTAAACATTTTGGGTAAGGAATTTGAAATTGACTTGATACCCATGGAACTAGGAAGCTTTGATGTAATAATCGGTATGAATTGGTTAGTCAAAACGAAATCTCACATCCTTTGTGATCTTAACGCAATCCGAATTCCTATCGAGAATGGTGGACCTTTGATTGTTTATGGCGATAAGAGTTGCACCAGACTCAACCTCGTTTCGTGCCTTAAAGTTAGAAAACTACTCCGTAAGGGTTGTTTTGCGATCCTTGCCCACGTTAAGAAAGTCGAGTCCGATGAGAAGCATATCGATGATGTGCCAATTGTTAGTGACTTTTCCGATGTATTTCCTGACGAATTGTCGGGTCTTCCACCTCATCGACCGGTTGAATTCCAAATTGATCTTATTCCGGGAGCTGCACCCATAGCACGTGCACCGTATAGACTTGCTCCATCCGAAATGCAAGAATTGCAAAGTCAAATCCAAGAACTACTTGACCGTGGTTTTATCCAACCTAGCCATTCACCTTGGGGCGCTCCGATTTTGTTTGTTAAAAAGAAAGACGGATCCCTGCGAATGTGCATTGATTATCGTGAACTAAATAAATTGACGGTTAAGAACCGATATCCTCTTCCTCGCATCGATGACCTCTTTGATCAACTACAAGGGTCTTGTGTATATTCGAAAATCGATCTCCGCTCGGGTTATCATCAATTAAGGGTTAAGGGGGAAGATGTCTCCAAAACCGCTTTCCGGACTCGTTATGGTAGTTATGAATTCCTCGTCATGCCATTTGGTCTCACTAATGCACCGGCGGTGTTCATGGATCTTATGAACCGCGTGTGCAAACCGTATCTTGACAAATTCGTTATCGTGTTCATCGATGATATTTTAGTCTATTCAAAAAGCGAAAAAGAACACGAGGAACACCTCCGACTTGTACTTGAACTTCTAAGACAAGAATGACTTTATGCCAAATTCTCCAAGTGTGAATTTTGGTTGAAGGAAGTTCAATTTCTTGGTCATGTTGTAAGTGACCAAGGTATTAAAGTCGATCCATCAAAAATCGAAGCCATTAGTAAATGGGAAACTCCTACTACTCTGACTCACATTCGTCAATTCTTGGGTCTCGCCGGGTACTATCGTAGATTCATCGAAAACTTCTCTTTGGTTGCACGTCCTCTAACCGCATTAACTCACAAGGGAAAGAAATTCATTTGGGCGACCGAGCAAGAATCCGCGTTCCAAATCTTGAAGACAAAGCTAACCACCGCTCCTATCTTGTCACTTCCCAAAGGCAATGATGATTTTGTTGTATATTGCGATGCCTCGAAACATGGTTTTGGGTGTGTATTGATGCAACGAAAGAAAGTCATTGCTTATGCCTCCCGACAACTCAAAATTCATGAACGAAACTACACGACGCATGATCTCGAACTCGGAGCCGTTGTCTTCGCACTTAAAATGTGGAGACACTATCTTTATGGAACCAAGAGTACTATCTTCACTGATCACAAAAGCCTTCAACACATCTTCGATCAAAAGCAACTAAACATGAGACAACGAAGGTGGATTGAAACTTTGAACGATTACGATTGCGAGCTGCGTTACCATCCCGGGAAGGCAAACGTAGTAGCCGATGCCTTAAGTTGAAAAGAAAGAGCGGTGCCTCTTCGTGTCCGAGCTTTAAACATCACCATTCACAGCAACCTCAATAGTCAAATTCGTGTAGCCCAAGATGAGGCCCTCAAGGATGAAAACCTTTCACACGAGCTCTTGAACATTCTCGTCTCTCGATTCAAAATTAGGGAGACCGGACTCCGATATTTCGCTGGAAGGATTTGGGTGCCTAGTTATGGGGACCTACGAAGCCTTATTTTAGATGAAGCCCATAAGTCACGATACTCGATTCACCCCGGTGCCAATAAGATGTACCACGACCTTAAACAACTATATTGGTGGCCGAACATCAAAAGGGACGTAGCTACTTATGTTTCCAAGTGTTTGACATGTTCCAAAGTCAAAGCCGAACACCAAAGACCGTCTGGACTACTTCAACAACCCGAGATCCCGCAATGGAAGTGGGAAAGAATAACGATGGATTTTATCACCAAACTACCAAAAACGATGGGCGGTTATGATACCATTTGGGTTATTGTTGACCGTCTCACCAAATCCGCACACTTCCTTGCCATGAAAGAAACGGACAAAATGGAGAAACTTGCACAACTTTACATTAAGGAGATCGTAGCCCGACACGGTGTACCTTTATCGATTATCTCCGACCGAGATGGCCGTTTCGTTTCTAGATTTTGGCGTACATTGCAAGAAGCGTTGGGAACGCGTTTAGACATGAGCACCGCATATCATCCTCAAACCGATGGACAAAGCGAACGTACAATTCAAACCTTGGAAGACATGTTACGAGCTTGCGTGGTTGATTTCGGAAAAGCTTGGGACAAGCACTTACCTCTCGCCGAGTTCTCTTATAACAATAGTTATCACGCGAGTATTAAAGCCTCACCTTTTGAAGCGCTATATGGCCGCAAATGTCGTTCACCTCTTTGTTGGGCCGAGGTAGGCGACGTGCAAATCACCGCACCCGAACTCATTCACGAAACCACCGAGAAGATCGTACAAATCCGAGATAGGCTCCGGACGGCCCGAAGTCGTCAAAAGAGCTATACTGACAAACGACGCAACGATCTTGAATTTCAAGTCGGTGACCGAGTAATGTTAAAAGTCGCACCTTGGAAGGGTGTAATCCGTTTTGGGAAACGCGGGAAGCTAAATCCGCGGTATATTGGTCCTTTCGAAATCTTGGAGCGTATTGGAACCGTTGCTTATCGTTTAGATCTTCCGCCTCAACTGAGTTCCGTTCATCCTACCTTCCATGTATCTAACTTGAAAAAGTGTCTTGCCGAACCCGATATAGTCATCCGTCTCGAGGAACTTACTATTGATGACAAACTTCATTTTGTGGAGGAACCGGTTGAAATTGTGGACACCTCCGTCAAGACATTGAAACAAAGCCGAATCCTGATTGTTAAAGTCCGTTGGAACGCCAAAAGGGGACCCGAGTTTACTTGGGAAAGACAAGATCAAATGCAAAGGAAGTATCCTCATCTATTCTTGAATTCAGAGACACAAGATCTCGAGGAAGAAACAACGACTACTACGCCTACTTAAATTTCGGGACAAAATTTCTTTTAAGGAGTAGGTAATGTAACATCCCGCCTTTTTCCATTAACTTTTACGTTATACTAATTTAAACTCCGTTATATGTTTATAACATCTTCCGTTGATACGCGTTTTAAATTATCTCGTTTAGGTAATTCACGCACCCGAACGAAAGTTGAGGGACTAAACTTGACAAGGGATCAAACCCTTGACTAGGTCAAAGGGTCAAACCCCTTTCACCCATTCATTATCATCTCCATCTCTCTCTCTTTCTCTCTAGCAAGAACACACACCCATTTACCAAATTCATTCAATCATCATCTAAATTCAATCTAGGAGGCTTACAACAAAATAAATTACATATTCGTGATCCTCTCTTCATCCTCTTCATTTTGGTACCAACTTCATCTCGTTTGGGTAACATTTCTAAAACTCTAGATTTCTCTAAATTCGTGTTTTTGACTTGAAATGGTGTTAGTTAGTGTCTTTGGCTCATTGTGATGTCGTGTATGTAATTTGTATGCTCGATCTCGTTGTTTTAGTATAACTAGCATGAACTTGAATTTTGGTGTGTTGTTCTTGAATTTTGGATGATCATATGTTGTTAGATGTTAAAAGTTCATGTTTTAATTGTGTTCCTAGTATCACTAGCTTCAATTTGATGTGTAGGTTGCTTGAGAAAACTCCATAAACTTGATTAGTGATTTTTGGTGAATTTGGGTTAGGGTTTGATAAGCTTGAAATGAATAGATGATACAATGAATGCCATGAATTATTGTTAGTAAGTAGTTAGTTGTATTGTATGCTCGATTACCTACAAAACGGCGTGTTGTATGTATGCATTAAATGCCCGAATCATAAATGTGCACTTATCAAATTCGAGTATTAAATGTGTGCATTAATCGATCATTTATTTTGGAAAGCCGATTGTTACAAATAATGTTTTTGGTTGGTGAAATATATTTAGTTGTGTTCTTTGTCAAATTACCTTTCCAACGATATAAGGTGCGAGTTCTAAGAGTTAGCGGTTTGTAATTTATGCTTGAAAGAGTTTTGATTTGGGACTTGAACAATTGAGACTGACCAGGTACCAGCGCACGGCCAATGCCGCGGCGCGGCCAGCTTATGTCGCGGCGCGACATAAGCCGTGGTCAGGTTCTGACCTCCATGTCCAAAATACGAAAAATGTTTGGCATACTACGGACCTCCGATTCACATGAAACTCGTTCTAACATGCTCATATATGATTAAAAACCTCAGAAAAATAGTTCGGGACCCGACCCGAACATGTTGACTTTTTCGTTGACTTTGACCCGACCAAGTTGACTTTTAATCAAACTTAACCAAATATTTGTGCAATCGTTCTAACATGTTTTTATACTTGTACCTTGCATGAAACATGACAATTTGACTCACATGCTATTATGATCGAGTCTTAACGAGTCATAGGACTAATTGAACATCTTTGACCTATCGTGTTTACCGTTATTGATACAACCTATTGTTTAGGTCAAGACTAGCATTGTTCTTTGCACACGTTTACTTGTTGAAGTACTTTACTACTCGTGCACTCAAGGTGAGATCATAGTCCCACTTTTACTCTTTTTGAACTTACATTTGGGATGAGAAAACATAAACATATCTTTACTAAGTGAACACAAGTACAGGAAAACAAACATTCAACATACGAGTTTAGAACAAAATCCTCAATTCGATTATCATTAGTTACACTTGCCGGGTGTAAGCGAGAACTTATGTTGTATGGATCCATATGGGTTTGACAAACCCTCATTCAAACGGTTCGCTACCGTTTACGAATGAAATATATTTTCGAGAAACAGTGTATGTTCTAGCACTAAGTGATGGGGTTCTATGGAAGGAATGTTAAGCATTGATAATTGGGTGCTCGTGAAACAAACTTTTGGAATGTATTACTATTATTTCATTGATGCAAATCTTGTGGTTCACTTGTACTTACTTACTTAAACCTATGATTTCACCAACGTTTTCGTTGACAGATTTCTACGTTTTTCTCAGGTCCTTGAACGATACATGATACATGCTTCCGCTCATTATTTTGATACTTGCATTGGATGTCGAGTATATATGCATACATGGAGCGTCTTTTGGCTACTTTTAAATTGTGTCGCATAAGTTTCATTTGTACTTATAACTTTGTAACGTAACTTGTGGTGGAACTATTCTCGTAAACTTTGAACAATCTTCACATTTGAAATGAATGCGACATATCTTTTGGTCAAACGTTGTTTAAAGACTTATGACCACGTAACGGGACCTAAGTAGACGGCGCCGTCAAACATGATTTGGTCGGGTCGCTACACGTGTTTTCTTTAAAAACGATTGCTTAACACTTTTGTTGGAAGCTATATATTATTAACATGTAAATATTATATGATATATTAACCTCTTAATGTGTTTGATATTGTGTGATAGATGTCTACCACTAGTACAAATCCCATTGATTCACCTAATAATAATGAAGAGTCGAATATATTTTGAGAAGATTCACAAATTCCCGAAGAAGAACCGGAAGAGGAGGAACCGGAAGAGGAGGAACCGGAAGAGGAGGAATCGGAAGAAGAGGAACCGGAAGAGGAGGAACCGAAAGAGGAGGAACCGAAAGAAGAAGAGGTTCCGGAGGAAGAAATATTGATACCTACAGTAATTCGATTAAATAAAAGAAAATCCTCAACCAACGGACCAAAGTTAATAATGGTCAATGGTGTTTCTGCCGAGGAAGCAAAATATTGGGAAGATTACCAATTTTCCGATGAATCGGATCCCGATGAGGATTTCGATGATGTTATAGAAATTACCTTGACCCAATTTAATAAAGCGAAAGAAAATAATAAGGGAAAAGGTATAAAAATAGAGAAACCCGATTCCAACCCCGATGAACTTTATATGTATCGGCAACATCCGTATTTCCTAAAATGTAACAATGACCCGGGAACCTCTAAACCACCAGGTTTTCTAAACCATTGTGGAAAACGATGGCTCGTATTAGAGGAACACCATATATTTCTAGAAAATTAGGAAAACGAACCAAGTCCGAAGAAGAAGAAACCAGTGATTCAGATTAGAGGGTTGTAATCATGTTGTGTATTATATGTATTGTAGTGTGCTTGTACTTTTATGTTCTATGTAAAAATTGCTAGTATTGTTTGTTAATTATCTTTTACGAATCTAATCCTTGTCTATTTTACAGTATAAAAACAAAATGGACGTTAAGGGTAGACAACCAAATATTTTAGAAGATCTACCAGAGGATATGATTGAGGAAATCTTGTCTAGAGTTGGTCAGAATTCATCAGCACAATTAATTATGGCAAAATTAACTTGTCAAACATTTGAAAGACTTTCCAGAAATGCCTTAGTTTATAAAAGGCTTTCCTTTGATAGGTGGGGTATATCACATTCGGGAGACCGTAAGTTACGTCTTGTTTTCTTTAAAGCGTTAAATGCGGGGAACACAAATGCAATTTTATGCTACGGATTAAGAACCTATTTTGACTCAACATATCCCAACATAGGATTTCGTGAATTAGAAAGAGCTTCTAACATGCAACATAAAGAAGCATGTTATGCTTACGGGTTAGTGATGTTCGCTTCTTACCAAAGTGAGAAAAAGAACATCGGATTGCAACTTTTAAATAAAACCATCCCACAAGTGACGGATTCAGTAGTTGGGGTGAGAAATAAGGTTTTTAGATTATTACGGGGCTGTTGGACATTACGAAACCCTCGTCCTTTTGACAACATTACAACATGTTGCCTAGCCAATGGTTATAACGGTTATTTTCGACAAGACCAAGGATGGGAAGTCGTCTTAGTAAAACCAGAATGCATGACTTGTTTCTGGACTTATGAATTACGTGTCTTTATTTCCTTTGCTGAACAACTTGCGTATTAACTAGATTTATCTTCAAAACTGTCCTGTATCAAAGTGTATTATATTTCATGTTATATGTAATATAGCGAAGTTGTAAGTTTGAAGAATATTTGTATGTGCTATATTATTATAATCAATTTTTCATATGGAATTGTAGTAGTTGAATTGTATATTAGCTACTAAGTATGAATTTAACGGGTAGGTAGTACCCGAATTAAAAACTATAAAACGCTAATATGAAGAAAAAGCTTTTATAAATAATTTCATACTATGCTACGAAATACTATTGACTACTCTTAAAATTCTATATGATTAACTTAATTCTTTTGGGCTATTTTTAAAGGAAATGGCACCGGCGACTCTTCAGAATTTGAACATGAGCGATGAAGACTTCCGTGTTTTCCTTGCAGCAAACATAGCCGCAGTACAGGCTGAGTTGCAAAATAACAATAACTCTGGATCTAGCAGTGAAACTAATTTCACAAGAAATCGTGTAGGATGCTCCTACAAAGAATTCACTACCTGCAAACCTTTGGAATTTGATGGAACCGAGGGTCCAATTAGATTGAAATGGTAGACCGAGAAGGTTGAATCGGTGTTTGCCATAAGTAAATGTACTGAAGAAGACAAAGTAAAGTACACTACGCATACCTTCACAGGTACGGCGCTAACATGGTAGAGTACCTATCTCGAGCAGGTAGGACAAGATGCTGCTTATGCACTACCGTGGTCAGCATTCAAGCAATTGATGAACGAGCAGTATCGTCCCAGAAATGAGGTCAACAAGCTCAAGGTAGAGCTTAGAGGATTACGAACGCAAGGTTTCGATATCACCACGTACGAACGACGATTCACCGAATTGTACCTATTGTGCCCCAGAACGTTCGAAGACGAAGAAGAGAAGATCGACACATTTGTAAAAGGGTTACCGAAAAGGATTCAAGAAGATGTGAGTTCACACGAGCCCGCCTCCATACAAAAGGCAAGTCGAATGGCTCACAAATTAGTGAACCAGATAGAAGGAAGGATTAAAGAGCAGATGACTGAAGAGGCTAACATGAAACAAGTCAAGAGAAAGTGGGAAGAAACCAATGACAAGAGTCACCAATACAATAACAACAATCACAACCACAATCGCAATAACTATCCCAACAACCGCAACATCAATCGCAACAACAACTTCAACAAGCGTCCTAACAACAACTACAATAACCGTCCCAACAACAATAACAACAACAACAATAGCAACAATAACAATCCCAACAACAATGGCAACAAAAACCAAAAACATTCATGCCAAAGGTGTGAAGAGAATCACCAGGGGTTCTGCATGACATTTTGCACTAAGTGTAGAAGAAATGGTCATAGTGCGGCAAAGTGTGTGGCCTACGGACCAAAGTTTAACAGAATTAAAAGAACAAATAATGTCGGAACAGATAATGCCGCCATAGTTTGCTTTGCATGTGGAAAACCGGGCCACATTAGTAGAAATTGCCCGAATCAGGGGAATACTAGTGGGCAGGGCCGCGGAAGAGTTTTCAATATTAATACGGCAGAAGCGCAGGAAGACCCGGAGCTTGTTACGGGTACGTTTCTTATTGACAATAAATGTGCTTATGTTTTATTTGATTCGGGTGCGGATAGAATCTATATGAGTAGAGATTTTTGTGCTAAACTAAGTTGTCCACTGACGCCTTGGGATAACAAATTTTTACTCGAATTAGAAAACGGTAAATTAATTACAGCAGATAATATATGTCGGAATCGAGAAATTAATTTGGTTAGCGAAACATTTAAGATTGATTTGATACCAGTAGAGTTAGGGAGTTTTGATGTGATAATCGTTATGGATTGGTTGAAAAAGGAGAGAGCAGAAATCGTATGTTACAAAAATGCAATTCGCGTTGTACGAGAAAAAGGAAATCCCTTAATGGTGTACGGAGAAAAGAGCAATGCGAAGCTAAATCTTATTAGTAATTTAAAGGCGCAAAAACTAATAAGAAAAGGTTGCTATGCTGTTCTAGCACATGTCGAGAAAGTACAAACCAAAGAAAAGAACATCAATGATGTTCCCGTCGCAAAAGAATTTCCCGATGTATTTTCGAAATAATTACCGGAACTGCCTCCACACCGATCTGTTGAATTTTAAATAGATCTCGTACCAGGAGCTACACCAATAGCTCGTGCTCCATACAGACTTGCACCCAACGAAATGAAGGAACTCCAAGGCCAATTACAAGAACTTTTAGAGCGTGGTTTTATACGACCAAGTACATCACCATGGGGAGCTCCTGTTTTATTTGTCAAAAAGAAGGATGGTACATTCAGGTTGTGCATCAACTACCGAGAGTTGAACAAACTTACCATTAAGAATTGTTACCCACTACCGAGAATCGACGACTTATTTGATCAACTACAAGGCTCGTCGGTTTATTCAAAGATCGATTTACGTTTCGGGTATCATCAAATGCGGGTGAAGGAGTATGATATTCCGAAGACTGCTTTCAGGACGCGTTACGGTCATTACGAGTTTATGGTTATGCCGTTTGGGTTGACTAATGCACCAGCTGTGTTCATGGACCTCATGAACCGAGTGTGTGGACCATACCTTGACAAGTTTGTCATTGTTTTCATCGATGACATACTTATTTACTCAAAGAATGATCAAGAGCACGAAGAACATTTGAGAAAAGTGCTAGAGTTTTTGAGGAAAGAAAAATTGTACGCTAAGTTTTCAAAGTGTGCATTTTGGTTGGAAGAAGTTCAATTCCTTAGTCACATAGTGAACAAAGAAGGTATTCAAGTGGATCCGACAAAGATTGAAACATTTGAAAAGTGGGAAACCCCGAAAACTCCGAAACACATACGTCAGTTTTTAGGACTAGCTGGTTACTACAGAAGGTTCATCCAAGACTTTTCCAGAATAGCAAAACCCTTGACTGCATTAACGCATAAAGGGAGGAAATTTGAATGGAAGGATAAACAAGAAAAAGAGTTTCAATTGTTGAAGAAAAAGTTAACTACGGCACCTATATTGTAATTACCTGAAGGGAATGATGTGACGATCGCTCCAAATCCATATGGACGAACACGTCATTCATTGATTTCATTACGAGGTATTTGACCTCTATATGATACGTTTTGTAAATATTGCATTCTTTTCAAAAGGTACACAATAAATGAATATCAATTTCTAAGGTTTTCAACGTTTGATGATTTCTACATATAGACAATCACCATAAATAATAGTTTACCATAATACATCCGTTGACAATGAAGTCAAAATAAGATACACGGTGATGATTTTGTGAATGCAAAGTTTTCTTGAATAAAGCATGTATGACTCCATGCACATAGCTTGTATCACATATAAGCAAACAGCGGAAGACTTCTAGAAACCTGAGAATAAACATGCTTAAATGTGTCAACACAAAGGTTGGTGAGTTCATAGTTTTAATGTTGCGCATAATCTGTATATAAAGGTGAATCACAAGATTTCAGTTGTTTCATCCAGAAACGTTTATCAAAATATTCTACAAGATTGAGCACCCTGGTAACTAAACTTTAACGTATATCCAAGTACCCCTGTTTTAACATACATGCAACCAACATGTACAATACACGCAAACCAACGTGTACTAAACTCAAATAGCATACGTCTGTTTTATAGTTCAGGCTAGGGTTTCTATACCTGGAACAGACGGGGATGTCAAGCCCTATGGATCCATATACAACTATTCGCGCCCACCAGTTCTTATAACCGGCAGTTACTAGTTACCAAAGCTAAGGGATTTCGGTTCAAACTTAGTGTAGAATTTAGTATGTACTTGTATCCATTGCGTTTAAAATAAAGTGCATGTATTCTCAGCCCAAAAATATAGATTGCAAAAGCAATTAAAAAGGGAGCATATGAAACTCACCTTAGCAGCACATAAGGTCATTTATCAAAAAGTGATCGTAACTCGGAATGCAAGATTAACCATAGATCTCAACCTAGAGAACATATGTTGGTCAATACATGTCTAATAAACTAGGTTGGGTTATAGTGTATCACAATCCTAATGCTCGAGATCGACATACAAAAGTTATCAAAAGTCATTTCAAAAAGTCAATTTTGACAATTGTTCAACAAAACGAGACGTGCCTTATATAAGGATTCATTTACTTGGCTAGTAGTATTTTATCAATCTCATAAACAGGTTGTTTAAATATTAATTGCAGATTCAAAAGCAATTCCAATTAACGTCAATTATAATTCAGTTGACCATATCTTTTGATTCGTTCATCGAAATTATGCGATTTCTAAATGAAAAGCTATTGATTTTTCGCCAGCTTTCCGAAAACATGTATAACATATACCTTTTACCAGTAATATATGTATTTAATTGGTGATTCATTATAAACTGTTTAACGACACAATTTAGCATACACGCATGTATAAATATATACTCGAGCACTAGACATGTATACACTATTAATATATAAAAGATAAGATATGAATGCTCACGTATCAATATTGAGATTCAATATTGCAGGAAAGTACGTAGACGCAACAGAGATGATAAATACTAGGTTTGACTTGCGAACAATACCCATGAACATTACCCATAACCTCCATAGCTATAACCCATAATTTCCTTAATTCTATCCCGTTTGAAGCTTGTTTTGAAAGTGACACGCTCATGACCTCGTCGTAATATTTTATGTATAATATTACTAAAAATATTAAGATTAATAATAATAATAATCTTAATATAATAATAATAATAATAATAATAATAATAATAATAATAATAATAATAATAATATTAATAATAATAATAATAATAATAATAATAATAATAATAATAATAATAATAATAATAATAATAATAATAATAATAATAATAATAATAATTATAATAAATAAATACTTAGGGAGTAATATAAGTGTAAAAAAACTCGAGCAGAAACCTGGTATTTATAGCCATAATTCCAGATTCTGATGCCCATGTGATCGCATGGGTTTTATGCCTATTTCTCATGCGATCGCATGGCCGTCAGATCCAGCTCACATATTTTTTGTTTTCATGTTTGTCGACATAATTAAATATAATATATATAATTTAAATAATTAATTATATATTATATATTATATTAAATTCATGTGCATAGTTGACTTGTAATTTTCGTTCCGATGACTCGTACGTTGTCACTCGACTTATGTCCCGGTTTCGGTTTCTCGAACGCATTTTTGTACGCTTAGAAAACTCGCAATTTAAGTTTTGTGACTCGTACCTTTGTCAAAATATAGTCTTAAATTATCAATAAACTATATCATTCAAAGTGTATCTTAAACTTTCGAGTGTTTTGATCATTTACTTCTATAAATCATTGTCTCGCTATTTGTTAATATATATATAATAATAAATCGTTTTATGACCAAGTTAATATATATTTTCAACATTCATAAACACGTTTTAAATATATGTCGCAAGTTATTCATACAATTAATATTCCATCTTTTCATATATATTCAAATAAATATTTAAACCAATAAGTTTAATGTACGGTATCAAACAATTAATACATTGTTACATTTTCAAGTTATAGTATATATATATATATATATATATATATACATATAATTGTTCGCGAATTGTCAAGAACAACCGAAAGGTATTTGAATATATGAAAGTAGTTCAAAAATTTTGAGATTCAGTTTTACAGACTTTGCTTATCGTGTCAGAAATGTTAATCATACAAAGATTAAGTTTAAATTTGGTCAGAAATTTCCGAGTCATCACAAATGATGATTTTGTGATATACTGTGACGCCTCAAAGCAAGGTCTCGGTTGTGTATTAATGCAATGAACGAAAGTAATTGCTTATGCGTCTAGACAATTGAAGATTCACGAGCAGAATTATACGACGCATGATTTGGAATTAGGCGCGGTTGTTTTTGTATTAAAGACTTGGAGGCACTACTGATAATGTTAAATACGAACATATATTTCATAGCATTATCCCTCAAGAAAGACAAGCTTTTAGTTGCAATTGTTCTATTTACAAGTAATATTCGTTTAAATAATAAAAGGTGAAGACAAAAGACAGATTCGACGATTTGAAGACGTAAACGACCAAAAAGCTAAAAAGTAAAAAGTACAATCAAAGTGGTTCAAATTATTGATGAGAAACGTCTCAAAATTACAAGAGTACAAGACGCAAAACGCAAAGTACAAGATATTAAATTGTACGCAAGGACGTTCGAAAATCCGGAACCGGGACCAGAGTCAACTCTCAACGCTCAACACAACGGACTAAAAATTACAAGTCAACTATGCACATGAATATAATATAATATATAATTAATTCTTAAAATTATATATATTATATTATATTTATAAAACCGTCGGCAAGAAGTAAACAAAATCATGTGAGCTGGAAAAGTAAGCCATGCGATCGCATGGCCAGGAAGGCTAAAAGCCATGCGATCGTATGAGCACCTGTAGCAGCTGAGGTGCTATAAATTTCGCGTGTTTTGGCCAGTTTTAAGATCCATCTATCTCTCTATCTCACTCGTAATATATATATATATATATATATATATATATATATATATATATATATATATATATATATATATATATATTATAATTATAATTATAATTTTAATTTTAATTTTAATTTTAATTTTAATAATAAGGGTATGTTAGCGAATGTTGTAAGGGTGTAAGTCGAAATTCTGTCCGTGTAACGCTATGCTATTATTAATCATTGTAAGTTATGTTCAACCTTTTTAAATTAATGTCTCGTAGCTAAGTTATTATTATGCTTATTTAAGCCGAAGTAATCGTGATGTTGGGCTAAAATATTAAAGATTGGGTAATTGGGCTTTGTACCATAATTGGGGTTTGAACAAAAGAACGACACTTGTGGAAATTAGACTATGGGCTCTTAATGGGCTTTATATTAACTAAACGATACCTCGTTAATTTAATATATAGACTTATAATTTGACGTATTTATATATAACCACATACCCTTAATCGGGTACGGTGGGCGGGATATCTATAAATACCAATAATTATTCATTTGACCGGATACGGAACTGGATTAATAGTTAATAGACTTGTTGAAATAGGGGTGAATTACATACAAGGGTAATTGGTGTAATTGTTAACAAAGTAATAAAACCTTGGATTACACGTAGTCGATAACCTGGTGTATTCATTAAACAAAGTAATAAAACCTTGTTACAGTTCGAATCCCCAATTAGTTGGAATATTTGACATCGGGAATAAGAATAATTTGATGAAGACTTCCGCATTTTATGATTATGACTGATGGACTATTATGGACAAATCCGTATGGACATATTGAATAATCCAGGACAAAGGACAAAGGACAATTAACCCATGGTAGTAAACTAAAATCAAAACGTCAAATATCATTATTACGGAAGTTTAAATAAGCATAATTCCTTTATTTCATATTTAATTTCCTTTATTTCATATTTAATTACACTTTTAATTATCGCACTTTAATTTATTGTCATTTTAATTATCATACTTTTTAATTATCGCAATTTTATTTTATCGCATTCTTATTTATCGCAATTTCATTATCGTTATTTACTTTACGCTTTAATTTAAGTTATATTTATTTTTTATTTTACATTAGGTTTTAACTGCGACTTAAGTTTTAAAATCGACAAACCGGTCATTAAACAGTAAAAATCCCCCTTTTATAATAATAATACTACTTATATATATATTTATATATTTACAAATATAGTTTTAAAAATATAGCGTTAAACTTGGCTAAAGATCCCTGTGAAACGAACCGGACTTACTAAAAACTACACTACTGTACGATTAGGTACACTGCCTATAAGTGTTGTAGCAAGGTTTAGATATATCCACTCTATAAATAAATAAATAACTTGTGTAAAATTGTATCGTATTTAATAGTATTTTGTAGTAAAAATATAACTATTCTATATACACCTCTACGCACATCAAGTATTTTTGGCGCCGCTGCCGGGGACACTAAAACGTCGAAAGCGCAACGCTATATAAAAAAAAATTCTTAGTTTACTTTTGTAAAAATACGCTTTTGTAAAAATACGTTTTAAATATTAAAAATACAAAAATATAAAAAGAAAAACAAAAAAATTATATATTTTTAATAGTTTGTTAAATATATATAAAATTATAAAGTATTTCTATTTCTATTTTTTTAAATATAAATTTTAATTAAGTTATATAAATATTTTATATAAATTTAAAAACAGAAAAATAAAAAAATATATATAAAAGTTTACGGGTCGATCACTGTTAAAGCCCATAATCTGGCCTGGAAATTTAATCCATGCGACTGCATGGAGTTTTAACTCCAATATCATGCGATCGCATGACTGGCTCTGACACGCCAGGGTTGACCAATTTCAGCATTAATTACGGAGTAATAATTATTATTATTATTAATTAACTAAAACCCTAATTAGGGTTTATTATAATAATAATTAAGTTTAAGTTTTATATTTTTGTATTTTAAGATTAAATTAGTTTTATTAAATTTATAAAAATTAATACTTTTATAAATAAATAATATAAAAATAATATTTTTATAAAAATTGTACTTTTTATAAATTTAAGTTTTATTTTTAAATTTTGTATCTTTTTATTTGTTTTAGGGTAATATTTGTATTTTTCGCTCGTAACTAGTTTTAAACATAGTTTTTGACGTAGTTATTTTTATTTCTAAATTTTTAGGCTTTGCCGTAAAATCCCTTAAGTGCTTTTTCTTTAGACTAAGATTTAGGTGCTTTAGAATTTTGCGACGCCGTTTTATAAGTTTTAGTAACTTTTTAAGTTATTGCCGTTTTGGATATAGTATTCCTTTTAAGCTTTAATATTTTTAGACGCAACTTTTAATTCTAAGTTTTTTAGACTTTTAAGTTTCGACGCGCTACGTTCTTTTTATTATTTTTCGACCTTTTATTTTTTGACGTTTTTCGACGCGCTCTTTTTCTTTCTTATTTTACGACGCTCTACTTTTTAGGACTTAGAATTTTTTTCTATTTCTTCTCTAAATTTCAACGAAAAAATTATTTTAAGTGGTTAAATTGGTAGACATCCAAAATTTTCTGGTTTGTAGTAATAGTTGGATTTGTTAGTGGTTGAGTTGTGAGCTTCGAATTTAAAGGGTTCTGGCTCCCTGCTGCATCTATTGGCTATTCGAAACGTGGGCAAAATAAGAAAAGTCTATTAATTTGATAACTTATATAATTTTTATCTTTTATAACTAATAGGATATTCAGTGAATGCACCGAGCAAAACGTTCACCACCTTTTATACGTTCACCACCTGTAACTCGATAAAGACATCTAGCCAATATTGTCGCCGTTGATTTTTCTTTAGAATCGTCATCAAGTCGACCAAGTACTCCAATTCAAATTTCTGATAATCCATTTTTTGAACCCGACAACACAATTGAGAATTCGGAGGATATTCAGGGACAATTCCGAGATCCTGAACCATTAATCTTTCCTCCGGAACCACCAATCATTCAAACGGAGATTGTCGAGGAACAACCCATTAAATCAGAATACTCTAGTAATTCAGATTCAACAAATCCAATCATGGAAAATCTGGAACCTCTAAGTATGGAAGACCGAATGAGAGCTAAACGCACTGGCCAAGGTCACGCAATTACTCAACTAGACATTAGTGGTGCGCCGAAGGAAGATCCAAACGAACATCTTCGTAATTTAATAGGATCTGTACTTTATTTAAAATCAGAGAAGTGGAGGATGAACAGATCTATCTCATGTTATTTCCCTGGACTTTAAAGGGAAAGCCAAAGATTGGTTAGAATCATTATCCGAAGGGGCGATTGATACATGGGACGTTTTAGTTGAAAATTTTCTTAAACAATTCTTTTCGGCATCTAAAGCCGTGAGACTTCAAGGAGAAATTGTTACGTTCACACAAAAGCCAAACGAAACTCTATATGAAGCATGGACAAGATTTGGAAAGTTATTGAGAGGATGCCCGCAACATGGTTTAGATACCTGTCAAATAGTACAAATATTCTACCAAGGATGTGACATCACTACACGAAAAGACATCGATATAGCAGCTGGTGGTTCCATTATGAAGAAAACCGCAACTGACACTTACAAAATTATTGATAACACTGCTTCCCACTCACATGAGTGGCACCAAGAAAAAGAAATCGTTAGATCATCTAAAGCAGCTAGAGCCTATTCTAGCCATGACTTTGATTCCATTTCTGCAAAGATAGATGATGTCGAGAGATGAATGGAAAAGATGACTAAAGATATTCACTCAATACGAATTAGTTGTGAGCAGTGTGGAGGACCACATTTGACAAAAGATTGTCTCAGTATTGAACCAACAATGGAACAAAGAGAGAATGTTTCATACATGAACCAAAGGCCTGGAAATAATTATCAGAATAATTATCAATCACCAAGACCGATCTACAATCGAAACCAGAATTATAACCGAAATGTTCCATACAACAACTAATAAGGTCCTAGCAATCAACAAGTACCTAATAATACTTACAATCAGCGAAGACTTATTTTTCAAAACAAACCACCACAAACCGTTGATAAAAAGCCAAATTTAGAAGATATGATGTCGAAGCTAGTTGAATCTCAAATGCAGTTTTTCACATCTCAGAAACAAACCAATGAATAAAATGCTCAAGCATTTAGAAATCAACAAGCTTCTATTCAAAATTTAGAACAAGAAGTATGTAACCTAGCAAGGTTGATAGGTGAAAGAAAACCGGGAAGTCTACCTAGTGATACAAATGCTAACCCCCGGAATAAAACAGCTAAAGCCATTACCACAAGAAGTGGTATTACACTTAAACCACCTGAAATACCTATAATTTCTAATGACTCTATTCCTACTCCACAAGAACCACAATCTGAGCAAGATAAAGAAACAGAACCGGTAGTTGAAAAGGTTAATGAAGATAACACAGTTAAGGCTAAATCTTATGTTAAACCATACCAACCACCACTTCCTTATCCGAGTAAAATGAGAAAAGAAAGACTTGAAGTCGAGCAATCCAAATTCTTGGATATGTTTAAACAAATAAATGTAAATCTTCTTTTCTTTGATGTGATTTCAGGAATGCCTAGATATGCTAAATTTCTGAAAGATCTAATCACAAATAGAAAGAAAATGGAAGAACTCTCGGCTATTACTATGAATGCTAATTGTTCTCCAGTACTGTTGAATAAGATACCAGAAAAATTATCAGATCCAGGAAGTTTCACAATTCCATGTTTTCTAGGTAGTCTTAGTTCAATAGAAGCATTGGCAGACTTAGGTGCTAGTATAAATTTAATGCCGTATTCACTATACGCTAAACTAGACCTTGGAGAATTGAAACCAACACGAATAAGCATACAACTAGCTGATCGATCAGTAAAATATCCTAGAGGGATAATGGAGAACATGCTAGTTAAAGTTGGTACTTTAGTATTTCCATTAGATTTTGTTATTCTGGACATGGAAGAAGATTCTCGAGTTCCTCTCATATTAGGAAGACCATTCTTAAACACGGCTAAAGCAATAATAGATGTGTTCGGTAAGAAACTAACCCTAAGTATAGAGGATGAGAGTGTTACCTTTTCAGTTGGTAGAGCCATGCAACAACCGCAATCTGCAGATGATACATGTTATTATATTCAAACTATAGATTCACATGCAGAATTGTTAGAAGAATTTCCAGAATTACAAGGAACAGGAGAATGTTCTTTAGGAGAAGGAACTGAACCAATTGATGAAACTGAAATGTTAGCTACACTTATGGCTAATGGATATGAACCATCAACCGAAGAAATTCAAATGCTAAAAGAAGAAGACAGATATCGATATAAATCATCGATAGAGGAACCGCCGACATTAGAGTTAAAGCCACTTCCAAACCATTTGGAATATGCTTATTTACATGGTGAATCTGAATTACCTGTAATAATATCGTCTTCTCTTACTGAAAATAAAAAATCTCAACTCATTACTGTGCTAAAAGCTCATAAACCAGCTATTGCATGGAAAATTCATGATATTAAAGGAATAAGTCCTTCGTATTGCACACATAAAATCCTTATGGAAGAAGGTCATAAAACGTATGTGCAACGCCAACGAAGACTAAATCCTAATATGCAAGATGTTGTTAAGAAAGAAATTATTAAACTGATAGATGCAGGTTTAATTTATCCAATCTCTGATAGTCCATGGGAAAGCCCAGTTCAATGCGTACCTAAGAAGGGTGGCATGACTGTCATCACAAATGAAAAAAATGAGCTTATTCCTACTAGGACTGTAACAGGATAGCGTGTTTGTATTGATTATAGAAAATTAAATGATGCCACCAGAAAAGATCACTTTCCCTTACCTTTTATTGATCAAATGTTAGAAAGATTAGCCGAAAATAGTTACTATTATTTTCTTGATGGTTTTTCCGGATATTTTCAAATTCCAATAGCACATGAGGATCAAGAGAAAACCATGTTCACGTGCCCTTATGGTACTTTTGCATACAAACGCATGCCATTTGGACTTTGCAACGCCCCTGCAACCTTTCAAAGGTGCATGATGGCGATTTTTCACGACATGATAGAAGAATGCATGGAAGTTTTCATGGATGACTTTTCAGTCTTCGGTGATACATTTGAAACATGTCTAGTTAATCTTGAACGAATGCTTATTAGATGCGAACAATCAAATCTAGTACTTAATTGGGAGAAATGCCATTTCATGGTTAAAGAAGGCATCGTTCTTGGACATAAAATTTCAAAGGAAGGAATTGAAGTGGATAGAGCTAAAGTAGATGTAATTGTTAAACTTCCACATCCCACCAATGTTAGAGGAGTTAGGAGTTTTCTAGGGCATGCCGGTTTTTACCGACGTTTCATAAAAGATTTTTCTAAAATTGTCACTCCTATGAATAAACTCCTAGAAAAGGATGCTCCATTCATCTTTTCATATGAATGTATCAAATCTTTTAATATTCTTAAAGAAAAACTCACTAATGCACCGATCATGATAACTCCAAATTGAAATCTACCGTTTGAACTAATGTGCGATGCAAGTGATTTTGCAATGGGAGCCGTTTTAGGACAAAGGATTGAAAAACGATTTCAACCTATTTATTACGCTAGTAAGACGTTACAAGGAGCACAAACGAATTACACAACTACTGAAAAAGAACTCCTTGCCATTGTCTTTGCTTTTGACAAATTTCGTTCATATCTCGTTCTAGCTAAAACGGTAGTCTATACCGACCATTCTGCTCTTAGATACCTATTTTTGAAACAAGATGCCAAACCAAGATTAATCCGTTGGATCTTACTCTTACAAGAGTTCGATATTGAAATCCGAGATAAAAAGGGAGCAGAAAATCTCGCCGATGATCATCTTTCTCATCTTGAAAATCCTGAATTAGAAGTTCTAAATGAATCGGCCATACAAGATAACTTTCCTGATGAATATCTATTGAAGATAGATTATAGTGAAATTCCATGGTTTGCAGACTATGCAAACTACTTAGTATGTGGATTCCTTGAAAAAGGGTTGTCGTACCAAAAACGAAAGAAATTCTTTAGTGATATAAAACACTATTTCTGGGAAGATCCACATTTGTTTAAAAGTTGTCCCGATGGAATAATACGCCGATGTGTATTTGGAGATGAAGCTATTCAAATCTTAAACCATTGTCACACAGGACCAACAGGAGGGCATTATGGGCCTCAGCTTACAGCAAGAAAAGTTTACGATGCTGGATTCTATTGGCCTACAATTTTTAAAGATGCACACCTTCTTTGCAAATCATGTGATGCTTGTCAAAGGGCTGGAAAAATAAGTCAACGTGATGAAATGCCACAAAATGTCATTCAAGTATGTGAAGTATTTGACGTTTGGGGTATTGACTTTATGGGTCCATTTCCAAAATCTCATAATAATCTCTACATTCTCGTTGCCATTGATTATGTATCTAAATGGGCGGAAGCACAAGCTCTCCCAACTAACGATGCACGAGTTGTAGTCAACTTTTTAAAATGTCTTTTTGCTAGGTTTGGAACACCGAAAGCTTTAATAAGTGATCGGGGTACTCATTTTTGTTACAATTAACTTGAGAAAGTTCTCAAAAGATATGGAGTAACTCATAAAATCTCAACCGCTTATCATCCACAAACAAGTGGACAAGTTGAAAATACCAACCGAGCTTTAAAACGTATTCTAGAGAAAACCGTAGGATCAAATCCGAAGGAATGGTCCATAAATTGAAGGATGCACTCTGGGCTTTTAGAACAGCCTACAAAACTCCAATTGGAACCACACCTTTTAGACTTGTTTACGGAAAAGCATGTCATCTTCCAGTAGAAATTGAACACAAAGTATTTTGGGCTTTGAAGACATGTAATCTTGATTTACATGAAGCTGGACGCCTACGGTTAAGTCAACTAAACGAATTAGAAGAATTAAGACATGAAGCATACGAAAATTCGTTAATCTATAAAGAAAGAACGAAGAAATTGCATGATAAAAGAATCAGAAGTTCAAAAGAATTTAAAGAAGGAGACAGAGTTCTTCTTTCAATTCAAGATTCAAGCTATTTCCTGGAAAATTGAAATCAAGATGGTCTGGACCATTTATAGTCAAAAGAGTGTTCCCATACGGAACAATAGAGTTAATAAATTCAAATGGGATTGAATTTAAAGTTAATGGTCACAGAGTTAAACATTACATACATGGTCCGATGGAAGTTGACAATGAAGTCAATCATAATTTCACCACCCAAGAAAACCTTCAAAATGAAAACATAAATATGTTATCAACAACATATGAAAAATCAAAATTGAAAAATGGGGAGGATTCAAATTGGAGTGATGAAGAAGAATTTCTATACAAACCTCCCATTCCAAGAAATGAAGAAAAAGAAGTTCAAATAGAAGTGAAAGAACCAAGAAAAGAACATCCGAAAAAGGTTAACAAACCAACTCGACTTACTAAAGTAAGAGACCCGGGTAAATTTATCATTTCTTGCTTGCTTAATGATGGTTCTATATATAATGGACTCGCAGATTTAGGAGCAAGTGCAAATATTATGCCTCTTTCCTTATACAAAAGATTAGGTATGGGTAAATTAAAACCAACCAAAATAGGTGTTCAATCATTTGACCTAATCATTAAACACCCGGTTGGAATAGTAAATAATTTACTTGTTAACGTGAGAAGTTTGACCTTTGTTGCAAACTTCATAGTGATTAATATGGAGGAAAACATTGATATTCCTCTTATTTTAGGTCGCCCATTTTTAGCAACCACCGAGGCATTCATTGATGTAAGAGAAGGTAGAATGACACTTAGGGATGGTGATAAATCGGTCACCTTTGTGAACCGAAAGTTTAGATCTCCACCAACCAAAACTGTTAAACCAATAAAAACGCATAAGTGTGGGGAAGATGAAGAAACACTTAATGATGATCCGATCATAAAGAACCCCGTTAATGATACGAAATTAGATGAACCCGTTTTTAACAGTTCAACGAAGAAACTCTATAAACGGATTCAAGATGCTAGGATAATGGGGAACTTTAAGTTATGTAACCGATTAGTATCCAATTTGTCGCCAAAAGAAAAGGCAATGTTAGTTGAATTTGTGAAAGTTATATAGGAAATCAACAATTGGCTTGAAGTAAAAGTCAAAGATATACAAGTTGTTGATAGTCCAATTGAAAACGAAGTTATTCACAATTTCGACACCAAATCTAATTAAGTGTGGGGAGAATCGAATCTATTTAGGGTTATTTATATTTCTGTTAGAGTTAGATTTTCTGTTTTCGTGTAGTTCCGAGAATGGAATCCGTATGGTCTTTCCCTAGCAGACCCTAAAGAACTAGTCTTCTCCCCCCATTTTGAATTTTTATTTTTTTTAGGTTTTACGAGATAAAGAATTCCTTTGATCTGAACCATGGTCTAATGCTACATGCTATGATTACTAAACGTAATAATGACACATTTCCGAGTGAACTAGTATCATTCATAAGAGAAAAAAATGGACGGAGTAAGAAAAGAACTCAGAAAAGATCATCATAAGATACATTTTGGTAAAGGAAAATCAAAATCCGCAATAAAAAGAAGAGCACGACACCTTGAAAGATGTTACAAATGCGGAAAATGGTCACACGAAGGTAAATGTTCAAATAATCAAACATATTCAAATACCGAATTTGTTACTCTATGCAGAGAAGGACCGTTTATATGTTTAGAAGAAAAGATATTGAAAATTCGAGGTTATGCTTACGTAGCTATGGAAAACCAAATCACACGACTCTCCTATGAGTCAGCTAAAGCAGGTCTCTAAGAATTCTTTCTCATAGGTAACTATGTACAGTTTTTTATTTTTATTTTTATTGCTTTTAACCTTTTGATAATAAATGTTGAATTGTTCACTATAAAGTATTAAATTGGTATTCAATAAAATTAGGTATGAGTAACCGAAATTATTGATATCATACAAAAATTTATTACATCACTGCGAAATTTACCGTTTATTCTTAAGGTATAAATATCTTTAATCAATCAACCCAAAATATTTTAGAAATTCGTCAGGAGTAAAACTAGGTAATATGGCCGAAATTACTTTACCAAAAAGAGGGTCGTATATTTTTGATAATATTTGATTGATTAAAGTGGGATAAAAGACCAAAAAGATTTTTAATTTTATTCTTACCTTATTTTTAAAATTAAAATTAATATTAAATTATTATTGTAAACTTTTTAAAATCAATATAATTAAGTTTGTAAATATTTAAAAAAAATTAATATTTTTAATATAAGTTTGTATGTATAAAAACAAAAATATAATATAATTTGGTGTGAATTTTAAAATTTTAATAATATGAATTTTTAATTTTATGCTTTTTAAATTAAAGTTTGGTGTGAATTTAAAAACAAAAATTTACTTTATTTCACTAAGTTAAAAATATGATTTTTAAAATTCGTCGTGAGTTGAAAACTAGGTCGTTGAACCGAAATTGCTCTACCCAAAGGAGGGACGAGAACTTTTATTATCATTATTTTTAATATTATTGAATTAAAGTATGCCAAAAACATTTAAAAAATCAAAAAATCTTTACTTTTAAAACTGCGCTTAAAAAGACAAATATTAAAATTTTGTCGAGGGACGGACTAGGACAACGATCCGAAACGCCCTCATCCTAAAAAGAAACAAAATTTTAATTTTTAATTAATTATATGTTTTAAAAAGTGTAAGGTTTTAAAAAAAATATTAAAAAAAAATACAGGGACCATGCGATCGCATGGGATTTACCCTTGTAAGCCATGCGATCGCATGGGGATAAAAAACTGGTCAGGATCATAAAACACAGCAAGCTGCTCTCTGTCTCCACTTCACACACACAAGCACATACTAACACACACATAAACCCTCTCAAATTTCATCATTTTTTCAGCAAAATTCACCAAATTTCTGCTATAATCCGCTCTAATCATGAAATTGTTCAGAAGCTTTTCAAAGAAGGTAAAACTTACACCCCTAAACTCATAAATTTTATAGTTTTTGTGATATTTATCAATATTTTACCTAATCTGATTTTGTTAATTTCTAGTGTAATTAGAGTTAAATTGTTAGTATATTATGCATGTATAACCTAGATTGATGCTATTTAACATGATTTGAAGCCAAAAACTTCAAAATTTTTAGGAATCTAGGGTTTTTGTTCTTGAGCAATTTGGGGCTTTTTGATATAAACAGGTTATGGCCGATTTTTGTAATGAATTATTGCTAAATTAAGTAGTGTAACATGTTTAGGTAGCTAAATGATCCAAAATTTGATCCTAAACATGATTTTTGAGAATTAAAGTGGACTTTTTAGGTATAAAATTCATGAACTTGATTAAATTGATGTAAATGCCATTTGAAACTTGTTTAATTGCTAGTAATGGTTATTTTAACATGTTATTTGAGTTGAATGCTTATGAACTTTGTAAACATTTTCATATATGCTTATTTGAAAAAGTGTAGAATTGTAAAAATTGTGAAAATGTATATAAGTTTAATTTTGATTGAACATGTTATTGTAATTGTGTTAATTTGTTGTTTTCCTAACACTAATGCATATTTGGATGGTCAAATTTTGTATTTAATGTGTTTTGCAGAGATTTACTAATACTGATGGTGCATTATCATCATCTAGACAACCTGCTCCAGAGCCTGAACCAGAAATGCAATATGAACCTGAACTGGAGCAACAACAGGAACAACAACAACAACCACCTGATCAACACGTACCTTATTATGATCCGCATCAAGAATATGTTGATGCTTACGTAGTATTTCCGATGCATCCGATAGTAGCTCACCCAAAAATTCATGAAGAACAGTTGCATCCCAATCTAAGATTTGATCGAAGTTGGAAAGATTACCCAACATATCAAAGTAACAAATTCAAACTGGTACCGAAAAATGTAGAAGTGCCAAGGGTAATCGATTGGAAGCCTTTGGAAAGGGTCCAACTAGTTAACTCAGTTAGACAGCATTTGATCCAAAGGTATGGCAGCTCTTCTTTTCCTGATTGGGAAAGTTTATTCACCATTCGTAGACCTGTATATAAGAAATGGTGTGTTAAGCTTATGAGTACTATAGCGTTAAATGTAGATGTAGATAGGTTAGATGATAGAAGTTTTCTTAGATTTATACTTGGCCGTAGGATGTACAGGATGTCCATGCTAGACATGGCCAGGGCTTTACAGATATATACGCCCACTGAATTACTACTACCCGATTGTATGAATTTGATTTATCATGGTGAAAGGGTAGATAGGAATTTTGATGCTAACGTCGTCTGGAGGCGTATGTCAGATTTTAATGTTTTTGGACGGGCAGGAACACATACCTACTTACATATTCACAGAGCCGAGCTTCGTATAATTCATAGATTTCTGGCTAACTCGATTACACAGAGAGGTCACAACAAGGAGAAAATGACCTTACATGATTTATTTTACCTAAAGTGTATTCGAGACCCAAGAGGCTTTGTTAATATCCCTTACTGTGTTGGTTTTTATTTGTCTAAGATGGTGGAAGGAATACAGGAAGGGGGAATAATAGGAGGAGGTATTTTTGGTACTCTCATTAGAGAGTATTTGGGTGTAGATAGGGATCAAGGGGGTCCATTTTTGGTATGTAGGGAACAGGTTGAGCCTTTAGGATTGAGGGTCTATCAGGGTGCTAAGATATTAAAAAGCAGACGCAATCAGGCAATACCCTATGTTGGTGATCATCCTCAGGTAGAGAGAGGTTCAGATGAGGAAATGGAGGAAGCAGATGACATTAGGGATGTCATTAGGGAGGCTATGACTAACGTCTACCAGCGTGTAGATGAGGTAGATATGACAAACGAGGAGAGACATAGACGGTACGAGCAGTGGCAAGCCCGAAGTGATTACGAGCATTCCAGGCAACGACAGCATGATAGATGGCACTATCATCAGCATCAGATCATGAGATGGCTATCACCTCAGGATCACTACGTACTGACCCGACCCGCTTACTATCCTACACACCAGCCCGAGATGAGACCACCATATACTCTCTACGACCCTAACCAGGCCTACCAGTACACTTATCACCAACCATGGAACTCGACCGACGACATGAACTGGAACCCCTATCCAGATTGATATAGTTCCCGTTGGTGATTTCTATGATTTTTATTTTTTATTATTTTTATTTATTTATGTTTAAACATACAAATATTGATACTTTTATGTAATGTTTAATATTTTTATTATGTTGTACTAATATTTCATATTTGTTTTGAAAGTGGGATTTTAAGTCCCATTTCAAATTACCATGCATGTTTATATTTGTATGTACGTATATTGTCAATTGTACACAACATGGTAAAACAGCGCATTTTCAAAGACTAACATTAAGTTCAGCAAAAGCTACTAATTTTGACAACAAAACGAAAAACAAATGTGATGTAACAACAAGACGGAATGAACAAATGATATGCACCATTTATCATTCAACAAACAAACGGCAATATGTTTGGAAACTTTGGTAAAATTTAATCATTTTTCTACGCTAATCACCCTCAATAATTAAAATTATTACTGATTTCTTGCAAATGAGGGCATTGCAAGATCTTAAGTGTGGGAAGGGGTTAAATTCTTTCGGATTTTTAAAAAATTTTAACTTATACACTTGGTTACCATTAAAAATACTAGTAACGCAGTAGTTGTATTAGAATCTAGTGCTCTCTGATAATAAAGAACAGCCCTAGTCTTATATACCGACTACCCAATTCTAGTAAAATTTTTCAAAATTTTCAATTAAATGAACTCAAAATCATATTTATACATATTTATGAACTATAAAACTAGGTGTTAACACCGAAATTATTGTTACCTCGGAAAGGACATAAATTGAGAAACAACCCAAAATGTTAGAATTCATTTAAAATTGAATAGAGGACAATAAAAAGGCAAAGAAAGGAAAATAAAAGCCAAGTCTGGGAAAAATTTACCAAGTTATTTAAAACATATACCACATATTTTTGTACAAATAATTGAAGATACTTTTGTTTTGGACAAAATTAACCGTTTTACCCGGTAAATTGTAAGATATTTAAAAAAAGATGGATCTACACGATGAATCAATTTCATCATTAAAAGGAAGTAAAGTCTTTCGAAAAAGAAACGCGCTTCTTGATTTAGGTCAGGAATTTGTCGTCCAGACCAGTTGTAGAGTCTACGAAAAACCTTGAAAAGTTTTCTCGAAAATCAGCTGAAAATCCACGGACCTCAGCATCAAACAAGGTCGTCAAGTGGTTAGACTTATCCTAACCATGAGAGGATCTGTCTCGTAAAATGGGGAGGGCACCAAGCAAATTAGCTTGATAAGACTAATGAATCAGATCCCCAGAAAGGATAATCTCCTTAAAGATCAAAAATCAGCTTTTAAAACTAATATTACTCAATCCTTGAGATTGACCTTAAAGATTGATGAATTACAAACTCATGGAAGTCGATGATATCTAAACTCGAGCTTGAACGAGAAAATATTTTGATCAAAATTACAAACCGATTTGTTTTCTGAAAAACTCATTTTTAATGCGTTCATTACCATTGAACGTAAAATTCTAGGAATTCACCTGGAATTCATTTGGTTACCTGAACCAAATCGGGTGTCAACTGTCAGAACGGTGATTGCATAGCATGGTCAAAGACAGGACCTTTTGCCAGACCGAAAAATTATAGGGTGAGCTTTACTATTGCTCCTACAAAGGATAGTAATTGCATCCGACACGATATAGACCATAATTAAAATCATATCAGGGGACATTGCCTTAACAGTTGCTTGTTCAACGCTTTCCTTTACAACCGGATGGTAGTTTACCAAAAGGTAATATACGGAGCAAGTATACTGGACGTGTTGCTTTCCCAATACAAGGTTAGCAAGTGGGTGACACAAAACCGCAAGTTTTGAGCTAAAATTTTCAAATCTGAAACCCACCAAACCCACAAAAACAATTTGCAAACACCGGTGAAGGGTTATTCCGGAAAACTTATCTAGGGTAAAAGCTAGATTGTATTTTCAAAAGATCAAATGTTTTCATAAAGATTCAATTTCCTTAAGGATCTAAATTTTTATAGTCATGTGGGACTGTAAACCACATCATTACTACCATTGTTCATACCACAGTATAGAAATCACTGATGTATAAAGTGTGAAGAATAAAGAAGTGATTCTAGTATTTTTATTTCAAGACTTTATTGCTTGAGGAAAAGCAACGCTCAAGTTGTAGTGACCCGAACTTTTCCATGTTTATATATATTAAATGAAATTGTTATCTACATGATTAAATGTTTCCAACATGTTAAGCAATCAAACTTGTTAAGACTTGATTAAATGAAATAAGTTTCATATAGACAATTGATCACCCAAGTTGGCAGGCGATTCACGAAGGTTACAAAATTGTAAAAACTACATGTTGTGGTATATATATAGACATATATATATGGTTGACATAAGATTATGATGAGTAAGTATCTCACTAAATATATTAACAATGTGTGATATACATAAGAAATGAGATTACTAAGTTAAGAAACTCGAAATGATATATATAACGATTATCGTTATGATAACGTCTACTAAATACATATGTATCATATTAAGATATTGATACACTATATTTAACATGATAAAATGATATTGAAATATATCATTAAGTGTGTTAACAATGAACTACATATGTAAAAACAAGACTACTAACTCAAGAATTATGAAACGAGACTTATATGTAACGATTATCGTTGTAACGACATTTAAATGTATATATATCATATAAAGATATATTAATATATCATACTATCATGATAATATAATAATTAAACATCTCATTAGATATAATAAACATTGGGTTAACAACATTTAACAAGATCGTTAACTTAAAGGTTTCAAATCAACATTTACATGTAACGACTAACGATGACTTAACGACTCAGTTAAATGTATATACATGTAGTGTTTTAATATGTATTCATACACTTTTGAAAGACTTCAAGACACATATCAAAGTACTTCTACTTAACAAAAATTCTTACAATTACATCCTCGTTCAGTTTCATCAACAATTCTACTCGTATGCACCCGTATTCGTACTCGTACAATACACAGCTTTTAGATGTATGTACTATTGGTATATACACTCCAATGATTAGGTCTTAGCAGCTCATGTGAGTCACCTAACACATGTGAGAACCATCATTTGGCAACTAGCATGAAATATCTCATAAAATTACAAAAATATTAGTAATCATTCATGACTTATTTACATGAAAACAAAATTACATATCCTTTATATCTAATCCATATACCAATGACCAAAAACACCTACAAACACTTTCATTCTTCAGTTTTCTTCATCTAATTGATATCTCTCAAGTTCTATCTTCAAGTTCTAAGTGTTCTTCATAAATTCCATAAGTATAGTTTCATAAAAATCAAGAATACTTCCAAGTTTGCAAGTCTACTTCCAAGCTTTCTAATCCATTCCAAGTAATCATCTAATATCAAGGAACCTTTATTATTTATAGTGGGTTATCTTTCTAATTCAAGGTAATATTCATATTCAAACTTTGATTCAAATTCTACAACTATAACAATCTTATTTCGTGTGAAAATCTTACTTGACCTTGTTTTCGTGTCATGATTCTGCTTCAAGAACTTTCAAGCCATCCAAGGATCCTTTGAAGTTAGATCCATTTTTCTCATTTCCAGTAGCTTTATCCAGAAAACATGAGGTAGTAATGATGTTCATAACATCATTCGATTCATACATATAAAGCTATCTTATTCGAAGGTTTAAACTTGTAATCACTAGAACATAGTTTAGTTAATTCTAAACTTGTTCGCAAACAAAATTTAATCCTTCTAACATGACTTTTAAAATCAACTAAAAATATGTTCTATATCTATATGATATGCTAACGTAAGGATTTAAAACCGGAAAACACGAAAAACACCGTAAAACCGGATATACGCCGTTGTAATAACACCGCTGGCTGTTTTGGGTTAGTTAATTAAAAACTATGATAAACTTTGATTTAAAAGTTGTTCTTCTGGGAAAATGATTTTTCTTATGAACATGAAACTATATCCAAAAATCATGGTTAAACTCAGAGTGGAAGTATGTTTTTCAAAATGGTCATCAAGACGTCGTTCTTTCGACTGAAATGACTACCTCTTACAAAAACGACTTGTAACTTATATTTACGACTATAAACCTATACTTTTTCTATTTAGATTCATAAAATAGAGTTCAATATGAAACCATAGCAATTTGATTCACTCAAAACGGATTTAAAATGACGAAGTTATGGGTAAAACAAGATTGGATTTTTATTTTATTTTTGTAGCTACGAGAAATATTAACAATTATATACAAATCATATCTTAGATAACTTATATTGTATTATACATGTATTCTAAAATATTATGTAATCTTGGGATACCATAGACACGTATGCAAATGTTTTGACATATCATATCGACCCATGTATATATATTATTTGGAACAACCATAGACACTCTATATGCAGTAATGTTGGAGTTAGCTATACAGGGTTGAGGTTGATTCCAAAAATATATATACTTTGAGTTGTGATCTAGCCTGAAACGTGTATACGCTGGGTCGTGGATTGATTCACGATAATATATATCGATTTATTTCTGTACATCTAACTGTGGACAACTAGTTGTAGCTTACTAACGAGGACAGCTGACTTAATAAACTTAAAACATCAAAATGTATTAAAAGTGTTGTAAATATATTTTGAACATACTTTGATATATATGTACATATTTGTTATAGGTTCGTGAATCGACCAGTGGCCAAGTCTTACTTCCCGACGAAGTAAAAATCTGTGAAAGTGAGTTATAGTCCCACTTTTAAAATCTAATATTTTGGGATGAGAATACATGCTGTTTTTTAAATGATTTACAAAATAGACACAAGTACGTGAAACTACATTCTATGGTTGAATTATCGAAATCAAATATGCCCCTTTTTATTAAGTCTGGTAATCTAAGAATTAGGGAACAGATACCCTAATTGACGCGAATCTTAAAGATTGATCTATTGGGCCTAACAAACCCCATCCAAGGTACCGGATGCTTTAGTACTTCGAAATTTATATCATATCCGAAGGGTGTCCCGGAATGATGGGGATATTCTTATATATGCATCTTGTTAATTTCGGTTACCAGGTGTTCGCCATATGAATGATTTTTATCTCTATGTATGGGATGTGTATTGAAATATGAAATCTTGTGGTCTATTGTTACGATTTGATATATATAGGTTAAACCTATAACTCACCAACATTTTTGTTGACGTTTAAAGCATGTATATTCTCAGGTGAATACTAAGAGCTTACGCTGTTGCATACTAAAATAAGGACAAGATTTGGAGTCCATGTTTGTATGATATTGTTTAAAAACTGTATTCAAGAAACATATGTCGATGTAATATATTTCTATTGTAAACCATTATGTAATGGTCGTGTGTAAACAGTATATTTTATATTATCATTATTTGATAATCTACGTAATGTTTTTTTTTTTAAACCTTTATTGATAAAATAAAGGTTATGGTTGTTTTAAAAATGAATGCAGTCTTTGAAAAACGTCTCATATAGAGGTCAAAACCTCGCAACGAAATCAATTAATATGGAACATTTATAATCAATATAAACGGGACATTTCAGTTGGTATCCGAGCGTTGGTCTTAGAGAACCAGAAAATTTTCATTAGTGTGTCTTATCGAGTTTGTTAGGATGCATTAGTGAGTTTGGACTTCGACCGTGTTCTCTTTAAAAAAATGATTGCTTAACATTTTTGTTGGAAACTATATATTATTAACATGTAAATATTATGTGATATATTAATCTCTTAACATGTTTGATATTGTGTGATAGATGTCTACCTCTAGCACAAATCCCATTGACTCACCTAATAATAACGAAGAGTCGAATATATATTGGCAAGATTCACAAGTTCCCGAAGAACCGAAAGAAGAAACGGAACCGGAAGAAGAGGAACCAGAAGAAGAGGAACCGGAATAAGAAGAGGTTCCAGAGGGGGGAATTGTAGGAACCACAGAAAACCGGTCAAATAAAAGAAAATCCTCAACCAATGGACCAAAGTTAATAATGGTCAATGGTGTTTCCGCTAAGGAAGTAAAATATTGGGAAAATTATCAATTTTCCGATGAATCGGATCCTGATGAGGATTCCGATGATGTTATAGAAATTACCCCGACCCAATTTAATGAGGCAAAAGAAAGTAATAAGGGAAAGGGCATCAAAATAGAGAAATCTGATTCTGACCCCGATGAACTTTATATGTACCGTCAACACCCGTATTTTCAATATCGTGACAATAACCCGGGAACCTCTAAACCACCAGGTTTTTCTAAACCAATGTGGAAAACGACGGCTCGTATTAGAGGAACATCATATATCCCTAGAAGATTAGGAAAAAGAACCAAGTCCGAAGAAGAAGAAACCAGTGATTCAGATTAGAGGGGTGTGAGCATGTTGTGTAATAAATGTATTGTAGTGTGCTTGTACTTTTATGTTCTATGTAAAAATTGCTTGTATTGTTTGTTATTATGAATCTAATCCTTGTCTATTTTACAGTATAAAAACAAAATGGACGTTAAGGGTAGACAACCGAATATTTTAGAAGACCTACCAGAGGATATGATTGAGGAAATCTTGTCTAGAGTCAGTCAGAATTCATCAGCACATTTAGTTATGGCGAAATTAACTTGTCAAACATTTGAAAGACTTTCCAGAAATGCCTTAGTTTATAAAAGGCTTTCCTTTGATAGGTGGGGTATATCACATTGGGGAGACTTTAAGTTACGCTGTGTTTTCTTTAAAGCGTTAAATGCGGGGAATCCAAATGCAATTTTACGCTACGGGTTAAGAACCTATTTTGATTCAACATATCCCAACATAGGATTTCGTGAATTAGAAAGAGCTTCTAACATGCAACATAAGGAAGCATGTTATGCTTACGGGTTAGTGATGTTCGCTTCTTACCAAAGTGAGAAAAAGAACATCGGATTGCAACTTTTAAATAAAACCTTCCCACAAGTGACGGATTCAGTAGTTGGGGTGAGAAACAAGGTTTTTAGATTATTACGGGGCTGTTGGACATTACGAAACCCTCGTCCTTTTGACGACATTACAACATGCTGCCTAGCCAATGGTCATAACGGTTATTTTCCACAAGACCAAGGATGGGAAGTCGTCTTAGTAAAACCAGAATGCATGACTTATTTCTGGACTTATGAATTACGTGTCTTTATTTCCTTTGCTGTACAACTTGCGTATTAACTAGATTTATCTTCAAAACTGTCCTGTATCATAGTGTATTATATTTCATGTTATATGTAATATAGCGAAGTTGTAAGTATGAAGAATATTTGTATGTGATATATTATTATAATCAAGTTTTTCATATGGAATTGTAGTAGTTGAATTGTATATTAGCTACTAAATATGAACTTAACGGGTAGGTAGTACCCGAATTTAAACTTATAAAACGCTAATATGAAGAAAAAGCTTTTATAAATGAGTTCATATTATGCTATGAGATACTATTGACTACTCTTAATATTCTGTATGATTAACTTGTTTCATTTGACTATTTTGAAGGAAATGACACCGACTACTCGACACACCTTGAATATGAGCGAAGAGGAATTTCGTGCCTTTCTTGCTTCAAACATAGCCGCAATACAAGCCGCGCTACATACCAACAATAACTCTGAATCTAGCAATACAGCTAACGGCACAAGAAATCGTGTAAGATGCTCCTACAAGGAATTCACTGCCTACAAACCTTCAGAATTTGATGGGACCGAAGGACCAATCGAATTGAAACGGTGGACCGAGAAAGTTGAATCGGTGTTTGCCATAAGTAAGTGTGCTGAAGGAGACAAAGTGAAGTACGCTACGCATACCTTCACAGGTATTGCGTTAACATGGTGGAATACCTATCTAGAGCAAGTGGGACAAGATGCTGCTTACGCGCTACCGTGGTCAGCATTCAAGCACTTGATGTACGAGAAGTACCGTCACAGAACCGAGGTCAATAAGCTCAAGTCAGAACTTAGAGGGTTATGAACACAGGGATTCGATATTACTTCGTACGAAAGACGATTCACAGAATTGTGCCTATTGTGTCCGAGAGCGTTCGAAGATGAGGAAGAGAAGATCGACGCGTTTATGAAAGGGTTACCGGAGAGAATCCAAGAAGATGTAAGTTCACACGAGCCTGCCTCCATAAAAAAGGCATGTAGAATGGCTCACAAACTAGTAAACCATATTGAGGGAAGAATTAAAGAACAGGCGGCCGAAGAGGCCAACGTGAAGCTAGTCAAAAGAAAGTGGGAGGAAAACGGTGATAAGAGTCACCAATACAACAACAACTATCCCAACAATCGCAACATCAATCGTAACTACAACAAACGGCACAACAACAACAACAACAACAACAACAACAACAACAACAACAACGACGACGACGACGACAACAACAACAACAACAACAACAACAACAACAACAACAACAACAACAACAACAACAACAACAACAACAACAACAACAACAACAACAACAACAACAACAACAACAACAACAACAACAACAACAATAACAACAACAACAACAACAACAACAACAACAACAACAACAACAACAACAACAACAACAACAACAACAACAACAACAACAACAACAACAACAACAATAACAACAACAACAACAACTACAATAATCATCCCAACAACAATAACAACTGCAACAACAACAACAATCAGAAGCAGCTATGCCAAAGGTGTGAAAAGTATCACTCGGGGTTCTGCACCAAATTTTGAAACAAGTGTAAAAGAAATGGTCATAGCGCGGCGAAGTGTGAGGTCTATGGACCAGGGGTTAACAGAACGAAAGGAACAAATGGTGTCGGAACTAGTAATGGTGGAGCAAGTAGTGTCGGAGCAAGTTATGCCAATGTAGTTTGTTATAAATGTGGAAAACCGAGCCACATTATTAGAAATTGCCCGAACCAGGAGAACACGATTGGACAAGGCCGCGGAAGAGTTTTCAATATTAATGCGGCAGAGGCACAGGAAGACCCAGAGCTTGTTACGGGTACGTTTCTTATTGACAATAAATCTGCTTACGTTTTATTTGATTCGGGTGCGGATAGAAGCTATATGAGTAGAGATTTTTGTGCTAAATTAAGTTGTCCATTGACGCCGTTGGATAGTAAATTTTTACTCGAATTAGCAAACGGTAAATTAATTTCAGCAGATAATATATGTCAGAATCGAGAAATTAAACTGGTTAGCGAAACATTTAAGATTGACTTGATACCAGTAGAGTTAGGGAGTTTTGATGTGATAATCGGTATGGACTGGTTGAAAAAAGTGAAAGCAGAGATCGTTTGTTACAAAAATGCAATTCGCATTATACGAGAAAAAGGAAAACCCTTAATGGTGTACGGAGAAAAGAGCAACGCAAAGTTAAATCTTATTAGTAACCTGAAGGCACAAAAACTAATAAGAAAAGGTTGCTATGCTGTGCTAGCACACGTCGAGAAAGTACAAACTAAAGAAAAGAGCATCAATGATGTCCCCGTCGCAAAAGAATTTCCCGATGTATTTCCGAAAGAATTACCGGGATTACCCCCACATCGATCCGTTGAAGTTCAAATAGATCTTGTACCAGGAGCTGCACCAATAGCTCGTGCTCCTTACAGACTCGCACCCAGCGAGATGAAAGAACTGCAAAGCCAATTACAAGAACTTTTAGAGCGTGGTTTCATTCGACCAAGCACATCACCGTGGGGAGCTCCTGTTTTATTTGTCAAGAAGAAAGATGGTACATTCAGGTTGTGTATCGACTACCGAGAGTTGAACAAACTTACCATCAAGAACCGCTACCCACTACCGAGAATCGACGACTTATTTGATCAACTACAAGGCTCGTATGTTTATTCGAAGATCGATTTACGTTCTGGATATCATCAAATGCGGGTGAAGGAGGATGATATTCCAAAGACTGCTTTTAGAACGCGTTACGGTCATTACGAGTTTATGGTTATGCCATTTGGATTGACTAACGCACCAGCTGTGTTCATGAACCTCATGAACCGAGTGTGTGGGCCATATCTTGACAAGTTTGTCATTGTTTTCATCGATGACATACTTATTTACTCGAAGAATGATCAAGAGCACGAAGAACACTTGAGAAAAGTGCTAGAGTTGTTAAGGAAAGAAAAATTGTAAGCTAAGTTTTCAAAGTGTGCATTTTGGTTGGAAGAAGTTCACTTCCTCGGTCACATAGTGAACAAAGAAGGTATCCAGGTGGACCCGGCAAAGATCAAAACCGTTGAAAAGTAGGAAACCCCAAAAACTCCGAAGCATATACGTCAATTTTTAGGATTGGCTGGTTACTACAGAAGATTCATCCAAGATTTCTCCAAAATAGCAAAACCCTTGACTGCATTAACGCATAAAGGGAAAAAATTGGAATGGAAGGATGAACAAGAGAAGGCGTTTCAGTTATTGAAGAAAAAGCTAACTACGGCACCTATATTGTCTTTGCCTGAAGGGAATGATGATTTTGTGATTTATTGTGACGCATCAAAGCAAGGTCTCGGTTGTGTATTAATGCAACGAACGAAGGTGATTGCTTATGCGTCTAGACAATTGAAGATTCACGAGCAAAATTATACGACTCACGATTTGGAATTGGGTGCTGTTGTTTTTTGCATTAAAGACTTGGAGGCATTATTTATATGGGGTCAAAAGTATTATATATACCGACCACAAAAGTCTCCAACATATATTTAATCAGAAGCAACTGAATATGAGACAACGCAGGTGGATTGAATTGTTGAATGATTATGATTTTGAGATTCGATACCACCCGGGGAAGGCGAATGTGGTAGCCGACGCTTTGAGTAGAAAGGACAGAGAACCTATACGGGTAAAAGCTATAAATATAATTATTCGTACTAACCTTACTACTCAAATAAAGGAGGCACAACAGGGGGTTGTAAAAGAAGGAAAGTTGAAGAATGAGATACCCAAAGGATCAGAGAAACATCTTAATATTCGGGAAGACGGAACCCGGTATAGGGCTGAAAGAATTTGGGTACCAAAATTTGGAGATATGAGAGAAATGGTACTTAGAGAAGCTCTTAAAACCAGATACTCAATACATCCTGGAACGGGGAAGATGTACAAGGATCTCAAGAAACATTTTTGGTGGCCAGGTATGAAAGCTGATGTTGCTAAATATGTAGGGGAATGTTTGACGTGTTCTAAGGTCAAAGCAGAGCATCAAAAACTATCAGGTCTACTTCAACAACCCGAAATCCCGAAATGGAAATGGGAAAACATTACCATGGATTTCATCACTAAATTGCCAAGGACTACAAGTGGTTTTGATACTATTTGGGTAATAGTTGATCGTCTCACTAAATCAGCACACTTCCTGTCAATAAGAGAAGATGACAAGATGGAGAAGTTAGCACGACTGTATTTGAAGGAAGTCATCTCCAGACATGGAATACCAATCTCTATTATCTCTGATAGGGATGGCAGATTTATTTCAAGATTCTGGCAGACATTACAGCAAGCATTAGGAACTCGTCTAGACATGAGTACTTCCTATCATCCACAAACTGATGGGCAGAGCAAAAGGACGATACAAACGCTTGAAGACATGCTACGAGCATGTGTTATTGATTTCGGAAACAGTTGGGATCGACACCTACCGTTAGCAGAATTTCCCTACAACAACAGTTATCATTCTAGTATTGAGATGGCGCCGTTTGAGGCACTTTATGGTAGAAAGTGCAGGTCTCCGATTTGTTGGAATGAAGTGGGGGATAGACAGATTACGGGTCCGGACATAATACAAGAAACTACTGAGAAAATCATCCAAATTCAACAACGGTTGAAAATCGCCCAAAGTCGACAAAAGAGCTACGCCGACATTAAAAGAAAAGATATAGAATTTGAAATTGGAGAGATGGTCATGCTTAAAGTTGCACCTTGGAAAGGCGTTGTTCGATTTGGAAAACGAGGGAAATTAAATCCAAGGTATATTGGACCATTCAAGATTATTGATCGTGTCAGACCAGTAGCTTACCGACTTGAGTTACCTCAACAACTCGCGGCTGTACATAACACTTTCCACGTCTCGAATTTGAAGAAATGTTTTGCTAAAGAAGATCTCACTATTCCGTTAGATGAAATTCAAATCAACGAAAAACTTCAATTCATCGAAGAACCCGTCGAAATAATGGATCGTGAGGTTAAAAGACTTAAGCAAAACAAGATACTAATTGTTAAGGTTCTATGAAATGCTCATAGAGGACCCAAGTTCACCTGGGAATGAGAAGATCAGATGAAGAAGAAATACCCGCATCTATTTCCAGAAGATTCGTCAACACCTCCAACTGCTTAAAATTTCGGGACGAAATTTATTTAACGGGTAGGTACTGTAGTGACCCGAACTTTTCCATGTTTATATATATTAAATGAAATTGTTATCTACATGATTAAATGTTTCCAACATGTTAAGCAATCAAACTTGTTAAGACTTGATTAAATGAAATAAGTTTCATATAGACAATTGATCACCCAAGTTGACTGGCGATTCACGAACGTTACAAAATTGTAAAAACTACATGTTGTGGTATATATATAGACATATATATATGGTTTAAATAAGATTATTATGAGTATTGATCTCACTAAATATATTAACAATGTGTGATATACATAAGAAATGAGATTACTAAGTTAAGAAACTCGAAATGATATATATAACGATTATCGTTATGATAACGTCTACTAAATACATATGTATCATATTAAGATATTGATACACTATATTTAACATGATAAAATGATATTTAAATATATCATTAAGTGTGTTAACAATGAACTACATATGTAAAAACAAGACTACTAACTCAAGAATTACGAAACGAGACTTATATGTAACGATTATCGTTGTAACGACATTTAAATGTATATATATCATATTAAGATATATTAATATATCATAATATCATGATAATATAATAATTTAACATCTCATTAGATATAATAAACATTGGGTTAACAACATTTAACAAGATCGTTAACTTAAAGGTTTCAAATCAACATTTACATGTAACGACTAACGATGACTTAATGACTCAGTTAAAATGTATATACATGTAGTGTTTTAATATGTATTCATACACTTTTGAAAGACTTCAAGACACATATCAAAGTACTTCTACTTAACAAAAATGCTTACAATTACATCCTCGTTCAGTTTCATCAACAATTCTACTCGTATGCACCCTATTCGTACTCGTACAATACACAGCTTTTAGATGTATGTACTATTGGTATATACACTCCAATGATCAGCTCTTAGCAGCCCATGTGAGTCACCTAACATATGTGGGAACCTTCATTTGGCAACTAGCATGAAATATCTCATAAAATTACAAAAATATTAGTAATCATTCATGACTTATTTACATGAAAACAAAATTACATATCCTTTATATCTAATTCATATACCAACGACCAAAAACACCTACAAACACTTTCATTCTTCAATTTTCTTCATATAATTGATCTCTCTCAAGTTCCATCTTCAAGTTCTAAGTGTTCTTCATAAATTCCATAAGTATAGTTTCATAAAAATCAAGAATACTTCCAAGTTTGCAAGTCTACTTCCAATCTTTCTAATCCATTCCAAGTAAGCATCTAATATCAAGGAACCTTTATTATTTACAGTAGGTTATCTTTCTAATTCAAGGTAATATTCATATTCAAACTTTAATTCAATTTCTACAACTATAACAATCTTATTTCGAGTAAAAATCTTACTTGAACTTGTTTTCGTGTCATGATTCTGCTTCAAGAACTTTCAAGCCATCCAAGGATCCTTTGAAGCTAGATCCATTTTTCTCATTTCCAGTAGCTTTATCCAGAAAACTTGAGGTAGTAATGATGTTCATAACATCATTCAATTCATACATATAAAGCTATCTTATTCGAAGGTTTAAACTTGTAATCACTAGAACATAGTTTAGTTAATTCTAAACTTGTTCGCAAACAAAAGTTAATCCTTCTAACTTGACTTTTAAAATCAACTAAAAATATGTTCTATATCTATATTATATGCTAACTTAATGATTTAAAGCCAGAAAACACGAAAAACACCGTAAAACCGGATATACGCCGTTGTAATAACACCGCGGGCTGTTTTGGGTTAGTTAATTAAAAACTATGATAAACTTTGATTTAAAAATTGTTCTTCTGGGAAAATAATTTTTCTTATGAACATGAAACTATATCCAAAAATCATGGTTAAACTCAAAGTGGAAGTATGTTTTTCAAAATGGTCATCAAGACGTCGTTCTTTCGACTGAAATGACTACCTCTTACAAAAATGACTTGTAACTTATATTTCTGACTATAAATCTATACTTTTTCTGTTTAGATTCATAAAATAGAGTTCAATATGAAACCATAGCAATTTGATTCACTCAAAACGGATTTAAAATGAAGAAGTTATGGGTAAAACAAGATTGGATATTTTTTTATTTTTGTAGCTACGGGAAATATTAACAATTCTATACAAATCATATCCTAGCTAACTTATATTGTATTATACATGTATTCTAATATATTATGTAATCTTGGGATACCATAGACACGTATGCAAATGTTTTGACATATCATATCGACCCATGTATATATATTATTTGGAACAACCATAGACACTCTATATGCAGTAATGTTGGAGTTAGCTATACAGGGTTGAAGGTGATTCCAAAAATATATATACTTTGAGTTGTGATCTAGCCTGAGACGTGTATACACTGGGTCGTGGATTGATTCAAGATAATATATATCGATTTATTTCTGTACATCTAACTGTGGACAACTAGTTGTAGGTTACTAACGAGGACAGCTGACTTAATAAACTTAAAACATCAAAATGTATTAAAAGTGTTGTAAATATATTTTGAACATACTTTGATATATATGTACATATTTGTTATAGGTTCGTGACTCGACCAGTAGCCAAGTCTTACTTCCTGACGAAGTAAAAATCTGTGAAAGTGAGTTATAGTCCCACTTTTAAAATCTAATATTTTGGGATGAGAATACATGTAGTTTTTTAAATGATTTACAAAATAGACACAAGTACGTGAAACTACATTCTATGGTTGAATTATCGAAATCGAATATGCCCCTTTTTATTAAGTCTGGTAATCTAAGAATTAGGGAACTGACACCCTAATTGATGCGAATCCTAAAGATAGATCTATTGGGCCTAACAAACCCCATCCAAGGTACCGGATGCTTTAGTACTTCGAAATTTATATCATATCCGAAGGGTGTCCCAGAATGATGGGGATATTCTTATATATACATCTTGTTAACGTCGGTTACCAGGTGTTCGCCATATGAATGATTTTTATCTCTATGTATGGGATGTGTATTGAAATATGAAATCTTGTGGTCTATTGTTACGATTTGATATATATAGGTTAAACCTATAACTCACCAACATTTTTGTTGACGTTTAAAGCATGTTTATTCTCAGGTGAATACTAAGAGCTTCCGCTGTTGCATACTAAAATAAGGACAAGATTTGGAGTCCATGTTTGTATGATATTGTTTAAAAACTGCATTCAAGAAACATATGTCGATGTAATATATTTCTATTGTAAACCATTATGTAATGGTCGTGTGTAAACAGTATATTTTAGATTATCATTATTTGATAATCTACGTAATGTTTTTTTTTTAAACCTTTATTGATAAAATAAAGTTTATGGTTGTTTTAAAAATGAATGCAGTCTTTGAAAAACGTCTCATATAGAGGTCAAAACCTCGCAACGAAATCAATTAATATGGAACGTTTATAATCAATATGAACGGGATATTTCACAAGTGTGGGAATATTTGATAATGTTAAATACGAACATATATTTCATAGCATTATCCCTCAAGAAAGACAAGCTTTTAGTTGCAATTGTTCTATTTACAAGTAATATTCGTTTAAATAATAAAAGGTGAAGACAAAAGACAGATTCGACGATTTGAAGACGTAAACGACCAAAAAGCTAAAATGTACAAAGTACAATCAAAGTGGTTCAAATTATTGATGAGAAACGTCTCAAAATTACAAGAGTACAACACGCAAAACGCAAAGTACAAGATATTAAATTGTACGCAAGGACGTTCAAAAATCCGGAACTGGGACCAGAGTCAACTCTCAACGCTCGACACAACGGACTAAAAATTACAAGTCAACTATGCACATGAATATAATATAATATATAATTAATTCTTAAAATTATATATATATTATATTATATTTATAAAACCGTCGGCAAGAAGTAAACAAAATCATGTGAGCTGGAAAAGTAAGCATGCGATCGCATGGCCAGGAAGGCCAAAAGCCATGCGATCGCATGAGCACCTGTAGCAGCTGAGGTGCTATAAATTTCGCGTGTTTTGGCCAGTTTTAAGATCCATCTATCTCTCTATCTCACTCGTAATATATATATATATATATATATATATATATATTATAATTTTAATTTTAATTTTAATTTTAATTTTAATAATAAGGGTATGTTAGCGAATGTTGTAAGGGTGTAAGTCGAAATTCTGTCCGTGTAACGCTACGCTATTATTAATCATTGTAAGTTATGTTCAACCTTTTTAAATTAATGTCTCGTAGCTAAGTTATTATTATGCTTATTTAAGCCGAAGTAATCGTGATGTTGGGCTAAAATATTAAAGATTGGGTAATTGGGCTTTGTACCATAATTGGGGTTTGGACAAACGAACGACACTTGTGGAAATTAGACTATGGGCTATTAATGGGCTTTATAATAACTAAACGATACCTCGTTAATTTAATATATAGACTTATAATTTGACGTATTTATATATAACCACATACGCTTAATCGGGTACGGTGGGCGGGATATCTATAAATACCAATAATTATTCATTTGACCGGACACGGAACTTGATTAATAGTTAATAGACTTGTTGAAACAGGGGTGAATTACATACAAGGGTAATTGGTGTAATTGTTAACAAAGTAATAAAACCTTGGATTACACGCAGTCGATAACCTGGTGTATTCATTAAACAAAGTAATAAAACCTTGTTACAGTTCGAATCCCCAATTAGTTGGAATATTTGACTTCGAGAATAAGAATAATTTGACGAAGACTTTCGCATTTTATGATTATGACTGATGGACTATTATGGACAAATCTGTATGGACATATTGAATAATCCAGGACAAAGGACAATTAACCCATGGTAATAAACTAAATTCAAAACGTCAAACATCATGATTACAGAAGTTTAAATAAGCATAATTCCTTTATTTCATATTTAATTTCCTTTATTTCATATTTAATTGCACTTTTAATTATCGCACTTTAATTTATTGTCATTATAATTGTCGTACTTTTTAATTATCGCAATTTTATTTTATCGCATTCTTATTTATCGCAATTTCATTATCGTTATTTACTTTACGCTTTAATTTAAGTTATATTTATTTTTTATTTTACATTAGGTTTTAACTGCGACTTAAGTTTTAAAATCGACAAACCGGTCATTAAATGGTAAAAATCCCCCTTTGATAATAATAATAATACTACTTATATATATATTTATCTATTTACAAATATAGTTTTAAAAATATAGCGTTAAACTTGGCTAAAGATCCATGTGGAACGAACTGGACTTACTAAAAACTACACTACTGTACGATTAGGTACACTGCCTATAAGTGTTGTAGCAAGGTTTAGGTATATCCACTCTATAAATAAATAAATAACTTGTGTAAAATTGTATCGTATTTAATAGTATTTTGTAGTAAAAATATAACTATTCTATATACACCTCTACGCACATCAACTACTTATATGGGGTCAAAAGTATTATATATACCGATCACAAAAGTCTTCAACACATATTTAATCAGAAACAACTGAATATGAGGCAGTGTAGGTGGATTGAATTGTTGAATGATTACGACTTTGAGATTTGTTACCACCCGGAGAAGGCAAATGTGGTAGCCGACGCCTTGAGCAGAAAGGACAGAGAACCCATTCGAGTAAAAGCTATGAATATAATTATTTGTACTAACCTTACTACTCAAATAAAGGAGGCACAGCAGGGAGTTGTAAAAGAATGCCTTGGTTTATAAAAGGCTTTCGTTCGAAAGATGGAGGATATCACATTGGGAAATCCATAAATTACGATGTGTTTACTTTGACACATATATTGCGGGGAACCCAACTTTAAGCATGACCATCTCTCCAATTTCAAATTCTATATCTTTTAATTATCGCACTTTAATTTATTATCATTTTAATTATCGTACTTTTTAATTATCGCAATTTTATTTTATCGCATTCTTATTTATCGCAATTTCATTATCGTTATTTACTTTACGCTTTAATTTAAGTTATATTTATTTTTTATTTTACATTAGGTTTTAACTGCGACTTAAGTTTTAAAATCGACAAACCGGTCATTAAATGGTAAAAATCCCCCTTTGATAATAATAATACTACTTATATATATATTTATCTATTTACAAATATAGTTTTAAAAATATAGCGTTAAACTTGGCTAAAGATCCCTGTGGAACGAACCGGAGTTACTAAAAACTACACTACTGTACGATTAGGTACACTGCCTATAAGTGTTGTAGCAAGGTTTAGGTATATCCACTCTATAAATAAATAAATAACTTGTGTAAAATTGTATCGTATTTAATAGTATTTTGTAGTAAAAATATAACTATTCTATATACACCTCTACGCACATCAACTACTTATATGGGGTCAAAAGTATTATATATACCTATCACAAAAGTCTTCAACACATATTTAATCAGAAACAACTGAATATGAGGCAGTGTAGGTGGATTGAATTGTTGAATGATTACGACTTTGAGATTTGTTACCACCCGGAGAAGGCAAATGTGGTAGCCGACGCCTTGAGCAGAAAGGACAGAGAACCCATTCGAGTAAAAGCTATGAATATAATTATTTGTACTAACCTTACTACTCAAATAAAGGAGGCACAGCAGGGAGTTGTAAAAGAAGGAAAGTTGAAGAATGAAATACCCAAAGGATCGGAGAAACATCTTAATATTCGGGAAGATGAAACCCGGTATAGGGCTGAAAGAATTTGGGTACCAAAGTTTGGAGATGTGAGAGAAAAGGTACTTAAGGAAGCACATAAAACCAGATATTCAATACATCTCGAAGTGGGGAAGATGTACAAAGATCTCAAGAAACACTTTTGGTGGCTGGGTATGAAAGCCGATATTGCTAAATACGTAGGAGAATGTTTGACGTGTTCTAAAGTCAAAGCTGAACATCAGAAACCATCAGGTCTACTTCAACAACCTGAAATCCCGAAATGGAAACGGGAAAACATTACCATGGATTTCATTACTAAATTGCCAAGGACTGCAAGTGGTTATGATACATTTTGGGTAATAGTCGATCGTCTTACCAAGTCAGCACACTTTCTGCCAATGAGAGAAGATGATAAAATGGATAAGTTGGAGCGATTATACTTGAAGGAAGTTGTCTCTAGACATGGAATACCAGTCTCTATTATCTCAGATAGGGATGGCAGATTTGTTTCAAGATTTTGGCAGACATTGCAACAAGCATTGGGGATTCGTCTAGACATGAGTACTGCTTATCATCCACAAACTGATGGGCAATGTGAAAGGACGATACAGACCCTTGAAGACATGCTACGAGCATGTGTTATCGATTTCGGAAACAGTTGGGATCGACACCTACCGTTAGCAGAATTATCCTACAACAACAGTTACCATTCGAGTATTGAGATGGCGCTGTTTGAAGCACTTTATGGTAGAAAGTGAAGGTCTCCGATTTGTTGGAGTGAAGTGGGGGATAGACAGATTACGGGTCCAGAGATAATTCAAGAAACTACCGAGAAGATATCCAAATCAACAACGATTGAAAACTGCCCAAAGTTGACAAAAGAGCTATGCGGACATTAAAAGAAAAGATATGTAATTTGAGATTGGAGAGATGGTCATGCTTAAGGTTTCACCTTGGAAAGGTGTTGTTCGATTTGGTAAATGGGGGAAACTAAATCCAAGGTACATTGGACCATTCAAGATTATAGATCATGTCGGACCAGTAGCTTACCGACTTGACTTACCGCAACAACTCGCCGGGGTACATAATACTTTTCATGTCTCGAATTTGAAGAAATGTTTTGCTAAAGAAGATCTCACCATTCCATTATAGGAGATTACAATTAACGAAAAACTACAATTCATTGAAGAACCGGTCGAAATAATGGATCGTGAGGTTACAAGACATAAGCAAAACAAGAAACCAATTGTTAAGGTTCGATGGAATGCTTGTAGAGGACCCGAATTCACCTGGGAGAGTGAAGATCAGATGAAGCTGAAATACCCTCACCTATTTCCACAAGATGCGTCAACACCTTCAACAGCTTAAAATTTCGGGACAAAATTTATTTAACGGGTAGGTACTGTAGTGACCCGAACTTTTCCATGATTATATATTAATTGAAAACTATATTTGAATGATTAAATGTTTTCAACATATTAAGTAATCAAACTTGTTAAGACTTGATTATTTGAAATGAGTTTCATGTAGACAATTGACCACCCAAGTTGACCGGTGATTCACGAACGTTAAAACTTGTAAAAACTATATGATGGCATATATATGATTATATATATAGTTAACATGATATTATGATAAGTAAGTATCTCATTAGGTATTTTAACAATGAGTTATATACATAAAATTGAGTTTATTGAATTAAGAAACTCGAAACGATATATATAACGATTATCGTTATAACAACGTCTTACTAAATACATATGAATCATATTAAGATATTGATACACTATGTTTAATCATGATAAATGATAAGTAAACATGTCATTAAGTGTATTAACAATGAACTACATATGTAAAAACAAGACTACTAACTTAATGATTTCGAAACGAGACATATATGTAACGATTATCGTTGTAATAACATTTAACTCTATGTATATCATACTAAGATATATTAATATATCATAGTATCATGATAATGTAATAATTTAACATCTCTTTAGATATAATAAACAATGGGTTAACAACATTTAACAAGATCGTTAACTTAAAGGTTTCAAAACAACATTTACATGTAACGACTAACGGATTTAAAATGAAGAAGTTATGGGTAAAACAAGATTGGATATTTTTTGATTTTTGTAGCTACGGGAAATATTGTAACAATTCTATACAAATCATATCCTAGATAACTTATATTGTATTATACATGTATTCTAATATATTATGTAATCTTGGGATACCATAGACACGTATGCAAATGTTTTGACATATCATATCGACCCATGTATATATATTATTTGGAACAACCATAGACACTCTATATGCAGTAATGTTTGAGTTAGCTATACAGGGTTGAGGTTGATTCCAAAAATATACATACTTTGAGTTGTGATCTATCCTGAGACGTGTATGCACTGGGTCGTGGATTGATTCAAGATAATATATATCGATTTATTTCTGTACATCTAATTGTGGACAACTAGTTGTAGGTTACTAACGAGGATAGCTGACTTAATAAACTTAAAACATAAACGTATTAAAAATATTGTAAATATATTTTGAACATACTTTGATATATATGTACATATTTGTTATAGGTTCGTGAATCGACCAGTGGCCAAGTCTTACTTCCCGACGAAGTAAAAATCTGTGAAAGTGAGTTATAGTCCCACTTTTAAAATCTAATATTTTGGGATGAGAATACATGCAGTTTTATAAATGTTTTACGAAATAGACACAAGTAAATGAAACTACATTATATGGGTGAATGATCGAAGCCGAATATGCCCCCTTTTGCTTGGTAAGCTAAGAATTAGTAAACCGATCTACTAATTGACGCGAATCCTAAAGATAGATCTATTGGGCCTAACGAACCCCATCCATAGTTGCGGATGCTTTAGTACTTCGATGTTGTTTTATCATGTCCGATGGATTTCCCGGAATGATAGGGGATATTCTTATATGCATCTTGTTAATTTCGGTTACCAGGTGTTCACCATATGAATGAATTTTATTTCTATGTATGAGATGTATATTGAAATATGAAATCTTGTGGTTTATTATTATGATTTGATAATATATAGGTTAAACCTATAACACACCAACATTTTTGTTGACGTTTTAAGCATGTTTATTCTCAGGTGATTATTAAGAGCTTTCGTTGTTGCATACTAAAATAAGGACAAGATTTAGAGTCCATGCTTGTATGATATTATGTAAAAACTGCATTCAAGAAACTTATTTTTGATGTAATATATTCTTATTGTAAACCATTATGTAATGGTCGTGTGTAAACGGTATATTTTAGATTATCATTATTTGATAATCTACGTAATGCTTTTTAAACCTTTATCGATAAAATAAAGGTTATGGTTGTTTTAAAAATGAATGCAGTCTTTGAAAAACGTCTCATGTAGAGGTCAAAACCTCGCGACGAAATCAATTAATATGGAACGTTTATAATCAATATGAACGGGACATTTCAATTAGTAGCAAGAAAACAAGCAGGTTTCGTGTGGCGAAAACAGAAACTGAACAGCAGGCAGGAAGTGGCGGATGGTGGTGGTTTAATCAACTGCGGAAGGGCTGTAAAGGTGGCGATTGCAGCAGGCTTTTGTGAGAGTTTTCAGTCGACAAACAGGAGAGGGAAAACTGCAGGTATTTAGTCGACTAATGCAGATTTGTGGGGTTTATTTTGTGATGCCAAGTATGGAATAACATGAGGGTTTAAATAGGGAACAAATCAAGTGTTGGATCAAGATTACGATTCATGAAAACTTGATGTTCAAGGATTAAAATTAGGATTAAACTGGGAATTGTTAATTACTTAGGGATCAAGCTTATTATTAATTTTTTTCCCAGCCGATTTATTATATGATAATACTTATTATTTATATTTTTTTCCGACCATAAGTATTTATTTATATATTTTATATATATTATTATTATTATTATTATTATTATTATTATTATTATTATTATTATTATTATTATTATTATTATTATTATTATTATTATTATTATTATTATTATTATTATTATTATTATGGTTACATTTATTTAAATAAGTTGTATTTATTTAATTTACATTATTTGTCCCTATCTTTAATAATTTAAATTTACTTCTAAATAGTTTTTGATTTATAATATCACACTTAAGTTTATACATATAGTTTATATAAAAATATTTCATATAATTTATATATAAACACCTAAAGACATAAACTTATATTAACAGGAAATATTGATCAAAATACTATTTAATCATAGTTTGTTACCAAGGTTTACGAGTGCAAGAAATCCTAATAATTGAACGGTATAAACAGAAATGGTAAATTGAGGGTCGTCATACAAATATTAATTATAACATTCCGTTAAGTTTATTGTTTTACAACACTATTATACATAATTAACGAATTTCAATAGCATTGATTTGGCTTAACTATGATCAAATGATTACATTAATTATTATCTAAGTCACCATAATATAAAGTATTATTACGAAAATGTATTTTAAGGCTTGAAATATCCGATATCGTCAACATAGAGTTGTATTCCCTTGAAACCAAAAATTTGCTTGAAATTCAATGGACCAATCGGAGCGTGACACGTGGCGCGACAATCACATGTGATTGGAAAAAAAAATTAAAAAATAATTTTTTTTAAATTTTTTTCGAAAATTTTTTTTTATGAATTTTTTTTTTAAATTTTTTTTTTAAATTTACCATGCCAATCACATGTGATTGTAAAACCCAATCACATGTGATTGTGAAACTCAATCACATGTGATTCTGCATATCAAATCCAATCAAATGTGATTAAAAAAAATTACAATTTTAAAAAAAAAATTCAACCGGAAACATACTTTAATTCGGTGATTTGATCAAGTTTGTTAGCGTTTTGTGATCATATCTTCAAAATTTTAGACTTTAATTCGGTGATTTGATCAAGTTTTGATCCAAAACTTGGTGTTTGAAGGTTTTAGCACAAATTTAGTGAAATTCGTTATTATTCGTCATTTTACTGAATTTTATTTTTCAATTACATGTGATTGGATTTGACATGCAATAATCACATGTGATTGAGTTTTACAATCACATGTGATTGGCATGTCCAATCACATGTGATTTACTGCATGTATCACATGTGATTGTAAAAAAAATTGAAAAAAAAATTTCGAAAAAAAAAATTTTTTGAAATTTTTTTTTTCAAAAAAAAAAAATTTGAATTTCTTTTTCCAATCACATGTGATTATCGCGCCACGTGTCGCAATCTGATTGGTCCCTTGAATCTCAATTTAAAAATTGGTCTCATTTGAATATTCCTCCGTCAACATAATTAAATAATACGGTGAATTTTATTCCAACAATTGAATCACAAAAATGTATACAGATTCAACAAATAACTCAAAGCAGTAGATACCACTAGATTATTACATATAAATGGTTAATTACCTCTAAGTGAAACCCTCCTTTGTATTTTCGGGTTAATTATTATAGGGTTATAAGTAAGTTTTGTTGTTGTTGTTGTTGTTGTTTGTATGCTGTATGCAGTCTTTTACGGTGTTGAATATTGATAGTCTATATCCAGGCATTTTAGGCTCTCTGTTAACAGCCCGTATCAGCTTTGTTAATTTGCTCTCTCTAATGAAATTATGTCTTTTAAAACATTCTATACATATTTGGCAAGTTACAGGTAAGTTATGTGTTAGTTCTGAAACTGAAAAGTTTTATTCATTCACAAAGGAGCTAGACTTAAACGTCAGATAAATTAGGAAGAAAACAAGTTCTGAAATTAAATAATTTGGCATGATTATTTTCAAGTGTTTCATCAAATATATATTATCTACAGCCTTGAGGCTGACCATCTGGCCTCCCCTAAAACTTGGATTTTGATATATCTGAGATGAGTCTGATTCACATGCATGGTCCCAACCATCTATCCATGGCATTCATTAATTAGCATTTTTTAGGTACACTTGTTAGGAGTAAAGTATCATCATCAATTTCATCCATCAGAATCTGACTCGCGAAATGGTAATGGAACCGTTTTCACTGCTCTATACTTGCCAACATTGTTCAAGTGTTCATTTTCCAGCCTACATCGTATTAATTAATTTATAAAAATTATTATAGGAGTAGAAATTACTACGTATGTACGTATATACTCTGAAAACAAACCAATTAAGGCAAATGATATTAGTTTCACCTGTAGTAATTCCAATGGCCACGTCGAATCACCTCTAGAGAAGCAAGGGAAAACTCAAGCAACCGTGATTCAATCAATCCAACTTTGAATTGTAACACAGTCTCCAACCAAGCTACCCTTAGAACAAAATTTAATGCCTGCACATATATCATATAACAACATTTTAAAGTTAGTACATACAACTAGCCAGAATGTAGTATGCCAAATCAAATTCAGATTAAGTGCACGTACAATCGCCATGTAGTAGAAGCCTTTTTTCTTAAGGACAAGTTCATCTCTAAGCCATAGGTTTTTAGAATCGGGATCAAGAAGTCCCCAGTCCATAACAAAGTCCCAGTATAGCTGGTATATGGTGGCAATCAATGATGTCACCAATACAATTATCAACCAAAACTGTGTTTCCTGTCTTGCATATGTTAACCTCGCTCCGGCTGCAACCATGGCTGAAACATACTTCCCCAAGTTAGCCAAGTGGTTCACATCACCCTCATCAAACCATCTCCTTGCACACTATTTATATTCAAATCATCAATCAATATCATATATATATATATATATATATATATATATATATATATATATATATATATATATATATATATATATATATATATATATATATATATATATATATATATATATATAATGCTAATATGCAAGAGTAATAATTTAATTTTCAGCGTATTTACGTACCTGCATAGCGCGCCAATAGTATGGTGCAAAGGAGATTACATAAACAAGTTCACGATATAACTTTCCCGATTTGCAAGTCTGGTATTCATGTGTTTTGAAACTCCCTGCAAGGAAGTAACATGCTGTAGATTCCATATGCCTCAACAGTGGGATCTACAAGAATAAAATTGTATCAATCTACATTAGCATAAACGTCCGATCTTATAATTGATATATTTTGCAAGATTTTACTAACGACATTCCTTAGGACTATCGTTAACATGTATAAGTGTATTGTACATAGCAATTAATACTTACATTTGATGACGATTATTCAATTGTGCAAGATATACAAGCACCTTGATGACAGCCTTAAGGGACATCAAAAAAAAAAAAAAAAAAAAAAAAAAAAAATCCTATTTTCAATCGTTATATTGAAGAAGTAAGTACCTGGCTAGTGAGTTGGTCAGCCATGAAGAAATCTACCATGAGAACCTGTATGGGAAACAAAAGTAAATTATTAATCAAATCTTGTTAGTATACTATATACGGATGAATTGAATGATCGGTCGACCAGTTCATGGAGTAGGTACCTTGTACAGTGGTGAGCAGATTATGTTACGTATGACTCTAAGGAAGCAATAACGAGTTGGGCGATATAAGATGTTGAATGGACATACAAGTAGCCCAATAAAAATCTGAAAAAAGAAATATTGTTAAATGTATATATGTGATGCATGATATATAAGTAATTAATGTTAAGAGATATGAAGTTATAGTTACCAATAGGAGGATGCCAGGAATGGTATCAACTTGAGATGGAGAAAACCCATTAGAAACCAAGATGAGATGTAGTACCATTGCTGAAACCACACTAGTCATCATGCAGGTGCATATCAGAAATGCGTCTCTATACTTAAGTGCCGTTGCGCTTTGGAATTCAAATATGAAGTTGTAGTTAATCCGTGTAGCCTTCCAACAGAAGAGGTTGCACCCATACATGAACAAGTGCAAGCTCAACAATGCAAACATGCTGCATCCATGTATTAAAATTCATCATCTTTCATTGTATATTACTCCTAAAATATGTAATAGGACAGGTCAAGTGTACCCCTAATATACCAAATTATCATTAAAAAATCTTGTATTACTTAAAAGTTAACTACCCATGCTTGACTGAGATGCCACTGAGTTGCCCGATGAAGTAGACCACCAGAATTTGAATCTTGTCAAAGACATTTATTATAAAATGGAGTGTAATTAAAGGGTGCGCCTTGTGAGCAATTCACCCGGTACCAATTATCGCGTTCAGAGGGCTTGATACCTGATGTTTACCTTTTATGGGAGAGTCAATGCACTTGTTTATAGGGGTTATCTCACTAATTCAAAAGAAAAAACTCTTAAAACTTATATTGTGTGTATTAATTCGACTTTTATTGTATGTAATGTAATTTGACTATCATGACGTGTAAACAAATTGTCAATTGAACCTAATAAAATAAAAATGTCAATAATTCAAAGTAAATTTGATACACACAATAAATGTTAGTCTCTATTTGTTATATTTTAATTCACTTAACCCAAATATGTCTTGAAATAGGTAGATATTAAAGAGTTTAATTAATATACCTGAAAACAGGATAGACGGTTTCAACATAATCGGTTTGTGAACTAGAAGAGATGATGCCACTAATATGTGCCAATATTGCATATACAGCAAACAATGTTACAAAACTACCTGTAAATAATCCTGTTGCAACGTAAATCAACAATATCAGTACTTGTTAATTCCATGCATATTTATTTTAATAGTAAAGTTAGTTTGTGATTAAAATAAAGGCACCATGTATTAGTTGATATATTAATATTATTAAATATTAAAATATATACCAACAAAAAAGGTGATTGTGTGGGAGTCTTTTTGTTGCCGAGGTCTCAAGAATTTCATAGCCTTTTTCCTATCATCTTTGGCAAAGTGCTTTGTGAAAGATGATTCCACTTCGTCCATTAATCTCACCACCTATTCAATAAGTTAAATAAGTATTAGTTATAATCAATCAATATATAAAATTAATAGTGGTGTAATACGTCACAACTATAATAAATAAATTATCTTTCTTTTCGATGAAATAGCTTTAGTTAAAAAGTTATCGTTATTTTTTAGTAATAAACAAATTATCACAAATGACCAATATTTTATTTTTCTTCATAATATATTAATTAACTATTTGCTATATTTACGTGCCTACAAGTATTATGAACTTGGTCTCTACATATATGTCGAGACCATAATTGAATGAAAAGAAAAAGAAGCAAGGCATGTTTTAGTGGTACTTTAATTGGAAAAGCAAAATGTTAAATAAAGCAAGTGATTAAGGAATACCCCGGGATGATAGTTTAGTGAAAGTTACGAGTTTTTTCAATGTTTCTCTAATTTTAGTCGATTGTAGCTTTTTTTTTTTTTAATTAATTAAGGAGTACATGTAGACCCACTAAGTGCTCAATTACTTATGAGGATTATTATTCAATTTTAGCTTTCCATTTGAGTTTCTATTATTAAACTATCAACTAGAGGGTTATATGCAGATTTAATTTAGTAAAAGAAAAGGAATGTTATAATTTAAAGAAAAGGAAGAATAAAACTTTATACTTGACAAAACGATTATTTATTTAACTGTAACCCTTTACTTACTTATATAACTATAATTTGTAGTCAATAGTGCTTATAAATGAAACCTTGAATAAATTCATCGACACGAATAAATACATAAAAAATTAACAAGTTGTTTTATTAGTATTTACTATAATAAGTAATTAATTAATATTAATAATTATTAATATTAATATTAACCATATAATAAGGCATATTCAATTAACGGAATTAGTAAATGATCGACGTTGACGTTCTGGTCACATTAACAACAATTTACTTACGGTGCAATTCAATTACGAAATTTATCAGTTATTTTTTAATTGACGGTTAGGATATTGTACAATAAAATAATGCATGTTAACAACAAAATTCTTTAAAGAAAAGGTATGGTTTAATTTACCTTATCGGAACTAATGAAATCGGATCTCTTGACAGCTTTCAGGTAATTTACCGACGATTGTCTGTTGGATACCTGTCGGGGGGGGAAAATGTAATCAACTAATTGAGAATAAATACGTACTTTAGACAAAGGTGTATCCAAAATTCATCTCAAAATTCTTTCTTGTTTTAATGAATTAAGTAACTATATATATATATATATACCTTGTCAAATTTCTTCAGTATTTTAATAAATGCTACCATATTCAGGGAACTGCATGCCAAAATACTCACTTGATATATCAGTAAAAACAAATCGAATTTGAACAAGATGCGTTTAATACAGACATCAAGATATATTATACGAATACGAATACGAATACGAATGCACACAGTTATATTATATTGTATGCATGTATATGTACCTATAAGTTTTGAGTAGACCAAGGCCTCGATAAAGTTCGACGAAGGCTCCTCTGATCATTTTTTCAGCACATTGAAGCTTCTTGCGGTTGATGTAATCACCTTGTTTCTTAGGATTGTTTACAATATCTTCCCACAGCATAGATGTAACGGCTGTTATGGTTCGTGTTGGGGTGGTTGCTGGTATATCAATCCTCATGGACGTTTTCGGTTTTCCTTTTTTAGTCTTTCCGCGAGTTGCTGCACCAACAATGTTAATACCGTTCTTTTCTAGAGCCGATATCACCTCATCGGTCGTCTCCCCACCAAACTCCGATGCGGTTTCTAAGCATGATTACAGAATACAGATTAATTACGTACGTACGACTTAAATTCTTTATCAATTTTGCCTAATTAATTAGTGTATATGTAATATGGAGTACTCTAACGTGTTGGTGTATTGGTGGAGGTCAGAAGTTCGACCCACATTAGCTGCAAAAATATTTCTTCTTGAGGTTACTCGCTCATTTCATGGGTCTGGAAGGTATCGGGCGTCTTGCGTTCAAGCGTCACCCGAGGAGGTTTTACCACACGCGATGTCCGTATGGATTCATCGTGGGAGTTTCCTCCTGAGAGGCGGTAAAAGTGTGAGTAGTTCATCACAGAAAATGATCGGGGTAGATGGATTTCGACATCGCGTTCAAACCCGTCAGTAACTCCTAAGAATATGGAGTACTCTAAACTACATAAATAGATAACCACTTTTTAATTACCATGATTTGAGATTTGATACATATCTATAGTATTAAAGATCTTAAGATAAGATATATTATGTTGTTTTAACGGTGTTCTATCGGTTATATGTGTTTTGAAATTTTTATGATTAAAATCCAAACTGGGAAAAAAAAAATTTGAATTTAGTTTGGTTTCGTTTATAACCGAAAATAAAAATATCATATTTGACCAAAATAATCTTAAAAAATCAATTTTAAATTCGAATTTGATTTTAAATCGATTTGTGTTTTATGTGTATTAATATTTCATGTATTTTTTACTAAATTCGGTTTCGAATTCAATTCTGAATTAGTGTTAACCAAATTTAAAAGAGTAAAATTGACCGATATATGTAAATGAAACCTAAACTGAAATGAATTCAAATTCAGTTTAATTTTTTCATTATTTATTCTATCTAGTTTTCAAATCGAATGGTTTGGATTAGAATATTGAACACCCCTATATGGTTTCTTCATTTTCATACTTTTGCTCCATATCATGGTGTGGAGGTTTTGGTGTACAAATTGTGTGGTTAAAGTATTTTATTTGTTACACTTGTTATTAACAAGTGTAACAAATAAAATACTTTAACCACACAATTTGTACACCAAAACCTCCAAATTTTGACCCAAAACCTTCAAATTTTACCCACAAATCTTCAAATTTTGCCTAAAAACTTCAATTTTTTGCCTCAAAACCTCTATATTTTACTCAAAAAAATTGCTATGGTTTTAAAAAAATTTCGCCCCCGGTGGGAAAAAATTCTGGATCCGCCACTGCTTGTTAACACCCCAAACCTTCCCCAATTATCTTTTTGTTACAAATAGCTGCTTAAAATTTTAAAATGCTTTAATATTACAATTAAGCAAAACAGATAGAAAATAATTATTTGAAAAATAGTAATTATTAATAGACTGAGGGAGTATACAGTAGGTAGCAAATATGGCTTAAGTTTCACGATAAGTGATACTAATATAATAAGAAAAAACCTGAGTCAGAGGTAGGGCCAGATGAGTAAGAACGTAGGAATTCAGATGATGCTGGGGAATAATTGAGCCTCCTGCTGCTGCCGTTGTTGTTGGTTGATCGTCGTGTTCGGGATTCAACAAGTATTTGTTGAAGGTCTAACAAGATTTGAAGCTGTTTATTCAACATATCACCTCTCTCAAGGAACTCACGTTCTTTATTTCTATAAAACTCATTCACCTTATCAAGTTCCTCATCCAATTTCTCAAAGAACAACTTCACCTGCATATACATATTTATTAATAAAGTGTTATATATTTTGTTTTAGCAAGTTAACAATTATACATATAATAATTAATAAATGTCAATTAATTATGAATTGAACTGAATAGAATGAATAATTGCCTCTTCTTCCTCGGAATACGAATTATGATCAACAAGTTCAGTTTCGTCATCATATTCATCGTTATCTTCTTCTTCCCCTACTTCTCCTTGTTCCGATATTGTACTTTTTACCTACAACATGCATGACACGTGGAATATATGTATCAATTATAGCAATTGCAATGTTATACATACTTAATAAAATAATAATAATTTTATGTGACATGTAAATGTATGTATTTGTGATGGATTGCATGCCAGGTGTTATGTTTTATGTCACGATGGTATCGTGAAAGAGCAGTGAGTTACAACCGTTTATGCTGGCTTTTAGTTCCCCAAAATAGACATTTTTTTATCACAACTTATGCCTTTAATTTGTAAACGCCGTCAGCTCACCTCATCTCGCCGTCTATTAATTACAATAAGCTTTCAACTTCAGCTATTATATTTACTGTTATGTTATATTATTGGTCTCTTTACTTATATAATGAAATGAAATCCAACCCGAAACATTTTTTAAACAGAAACTCTTATACTTTTATCACTATTTTAGATGAGATTAAATTATTGAGATATAAAGAAATTACTGTAGTAATTATTGTTAATGTGATATATAGCTTGAACGGAATATATCATTAATGGATATTAATTGAGTAATTAAGTAACTACTCGGTAGTTCAATGCGTAACGTAACAGAAGCAATGCAAAAAACATCTGGTTTCATGGAAAAAAAAAAAAAGAAAAGGCAAATGATCATGAATTGAATGATGACACGATAAAACATGATGAGGACATGCACCGAGTTAATTTCTTTTCACACTTTAAAATTTATATTTATCACGTTCCTACTATACATATACATATATTTACTTTATACTCACATATAAAATCAATCAGTAGTTGAAATAATAGTTAATAAACAAAAATAATTACCTGATGAATCTGATCTGCTGCAGGTGGGTGGTCATTGGTGGTGGTGACATTACATGAGAGACGATGTATGAAGGAGCGAATAGGGTCGAAAATGGAGAGTCCATAATCATGACTATTATTACTTGAATTAGTTGTTAGTGACGATTTTCGAGAGAGTTTAACTTTCTTAACATGTTTCTTTAGCTGCCAGTAATTCACAAATGCATCTTTCCATTCGGGAATAAGTTGTGCTTCAAGCTCCTTTGAGAACTTCACCATTTCTTAATGGTGATACTTACTAATAGTAGTATACTAGATAGTGCAAAAATTAAGAGAACCACCTATGATCGATAGATTCGATCAGTAGGATAAGGAGAGAGTGAGAAAGAGAAAGATATATATAGATGAAGTTGTTGAATTAGGGGTTATCAAAGATATATAGAGAGAGGTGGAAGAAAGATGGTTTAACAAGTAAATGCTTAAAAAGCTTCTATCTACTGCCTAAGGCAAGTAAGGGTAAATTTAGAAGAAAATAGATAGATGAAAAAGAAAAAAAAACAAAGATGATGGATGTTTAACTAAAAGATTAGTTTGTCTTTAATTCCAAAGGGACCCCTTATTAGCCTATCCTCTTCCCCTACCCTTACCCTTTCTTACCTTTCTTTGTTTCTGTTTTGCTTTCAGGTAGCTTTAATTTATTAATTAACTAAATTAATTATCATCTTATGCAAGATGTACGTACCCAATTTCTGTATATATGTTTCTCTAAATTGACTAATTTATTACTTTTTTATTATTATTAACATGAACATGAAGGAGCAAAATATATGAGTAGTATATACATGGGATGAAAGTATAACTTAGAGCAGTATTCAAGAATGAACTTTCTTATTTTCGAATTCTTTATTAGTAAAAGTTTTATCATATTCAAAACATGATACATGCATGATAAGCAAACTTTTCATATATTATTATTTATTATAAATAGTAAATAGTATAGTAATAAATAAATAAGTTATCAATTGGTATAAGTTCACTAGTATTTTCAGCTTTTCATTATATCATCTTTCTTTTACTTATTTGGTACACTACATTAAAAATTGTTTAGGCTAATATTAAGTGCCTTAAACTTTTTAATTGGGAAGATAAATCAATGTGCATACAAATACAAAATTGAAAACTTTTGTTAATTAAACCAATACTTTCTCATTTATTAAAAACGAGAATAATATCAAATCATTAAACAAACAAAAAGATGATTATCTACCTTTCAATTTCAATAACTAATTTAACTAAAAATTCATCTAAAATAAGCTCCCAACGACTCTTTTTCCTCTAAAATGCCTCCTGCGGAATTCGAATTTTATTCCCCCCACCACACACACACACACACACACATACACTTTCAAACTTCAAAACACGTCCTAAAACTTTTATAGCTCCGGCCAACCATCACTTTCATGTTTTCCCCTCAGTTCCAACCCATTAAACTTACCGGATCTGCTTAAATCCCTCGAGGGTCCTGTTCAGGTGGATGAAGGTGGGTCCCTCCAACAAATCATTCAGGCCACATTTTTGCTAGACACGACTACTCATTAGTCATTGGTAGGCTTGAAAATAATTGTTACTCGACATATGATAAAAAGTACTTTCGAAAAGTTGGAAGTTATCTCCGAAAATCAAGTTTTAGCATCGAATGAGGTATGCCTTTATTTAATATGATGATGCCTTTGTTGCCTCTTCCGGTGTCACGTCGTTAAATGGTATCATCGTCTTTGGCCACTCCATCTTAATGGGTAGGCCTATCCTAGAGCTTCTTCATCTTTTTCCGGCATATCTCTCACTTCTCCAAAAACTAAGCTCTGTTCTAAGATTGCTCGTAACCGACTTGTGACTAACCAACTGGCTCTTAGTGGTCCTGGTGGATCTTTCTGTTGAATGATCCTAAAGTAAAGAACTTCTTGGCAGAGCTGATCGTTTTGAGTAACCACATTTGCAAATTTCGGGCCATTTGCTTCAATTTTTATATGCACCAACATAGAAAAATTCAACAAGGTTCTGTCCTCAAGCTCCAAAAATTTCGTTATGGTATCTCCTTTCTCATTGATGGCTGGATAGTATTCCAGTTCGCTTGGATGGAGTCGAAGAATTCTAGCATGCCATGCTTTTGCATAAAGTGCAAAGGTGGTCCTTGATCTTTTTGGCGATGTTGTTTCAATTGCCAAGTTCTCGAGTTGTCTCGGAAACATAGTTCATTATTCACCTTCATCAAGTCTTTAAACGTTAAACATATCCACGATTTGGTGGATGTCGATTTGGAAGATTCGAAGTTCTCTATCTCCTAAATTTAGGTTTCCCAGATCTCGATGATTAATGATGGGTTCTCTCCGAAAATAGTGTCTTTCAAACTAGATTATCATGATGGTCCTGGATTCAATCAATGGGGATTGGATAGTGTAGCTTAGGGCTCTAAAAAGTCGTTGATATAAACCTTTGGGTCGATAATATTGGTGATTGTGAATCACTTAAAAATCCTAGTGTAGCTCGCCCGACCTCCTTGTTTAACTCATCACAGCCAGAGAAGATTAATGAATCTCTTGTTGAGCATGGAGCTATCCCCGAGAATGTGGCAGATGTTGTTGGCAATGTTTCGGATTGTGAGATTAAATTTGGTAGTTTTAAAATCGGTTCGTAAATGTGGATTAAGTTGTTTCAAGTTCGGATGGATGTTGCTTTGACAGAAGATGGGCAAAATGGTAGGTGTGTTTGTTACCCATTCGTGCTCTCGTCAACGATTGATGGTTATTATGGTATCGACGAATAAGGTGCTAAGGTTTTGTAAGAGTTTAAGAATAAGGTGGTTATTGGCAATTCGTTTTGATAGAAGGAAATTATCTACAACTTTGACTTCGATGAGGCGGTCCAAAACCTCTTAAAGAAGCTCGGATTTCAAATTCTCTTGGTAGCTCAAATGGTTAGACGTATGATGTTAGATCTTCGAGTTTCATTGTGCCCGAATCATTAAATGTTATCTCTTTTCTATCTCGTATAGGGAAACTGGTAAGTTATCATCAAATGCAGGTTAAATTTTGAAGACCGACTACGAAAGACAAGAAAGGTTCTCATGCGGTGAAAACGTTCAGCGGTGTTTGAGGTTTTGATTTTTGGTTTGGGGTACTTTTATTAGTCTTATGTTTTCATGTTTATTCTTGAAGTTTTTGGGTTGCTTGTTGCTTATTTGGTTGTAGTTTGGTTTTGCTAGGCGACGCCCGGTTACAGTTAGCATTTAGTTAGTTCGATGTGTTTTCTAGGTTCGAGGCTCATTGCTTGCTTTATATCTCTCATCTTGATGGGCATTTTTGTTTTGAAAACGTTTTGGTTATATAAAGTTTTTGTTAATTTTAACAATAGAAAAGATAGTTAAATACAATCTTTATAACTGATAAATTTTTTTCTTGTTTAGGCTATCGTGGAAAGTATATTTACTTATATATATGCAATATAACTGGGATGGATACTGTTGATTTAAGATCCAACATTAATACTCAAACATTAATCTATGTTTTGATGATGAAAATGCTTGTAGGTGATTGACAATTCTAGTAGCTCTAATACCACAAATTCATAAACCTACCTTTTCTCTTACAAATGACCAAAATACACATCATGTAAATCTAATCTAAGTGTGTCATTTTAACAAACGGCATACATACGAAGGAATGCACAGTCAACATCACGACTAAGCCATACATTGAACGTAATCGTGCCTATTCAAACTACACTTTACAAATCAATTTATCTAAAATAGTCTGATAATATTAATGGTTGAAACCTCATCAAATTCACATTACTTGAGTATCCAAAAGATAATTAACAATATTCAATCAATTCCATATTTGAACATGATTACCTTCATTAATTTGCCACAAGACTTAAAACTAATCATAATAAAAACACATAAGTGTTTTATGACTTTCATAATCTTAAAATATATCTAGACATCTTAAGAATGGTCATCAAGTCTCAATTAGGAGAAGCTCCTTCCTAATCATGAGTTGTACATCTTTGTGCACGCATACAATTGTGTGATTACGATTAAGATCATATTTACAAAGAAATATTCATGAGAAATTGACATATGATCTTACCTGCTATGTGATTCGTTTATATGTGCTTAGACATTAACATGATTAGAAATTTCCATGATTAGTTGCTAATTGAACTTAGTTGATATTTGCTTAGAAACTAACATTACTATGTGCTTAACCGTTACATGCTGAAATATCAATATGTTTAGCTAATATAACTAGCACGATTGTTAGAAGTACACATGCTTAATTCAATACTTTTCTCAAGATCAAACCATACGCATCTATATTCAATATATATTGGTTTGATAACTTCTAACAATCTTAAATCATGTCGTTGTTTGATTTAAGGAAATCAAACAACACCAGTAAATGTACTTGACTAAGGACATGATTTAAACTCAGATAAGAACACACCACATGTTTAACTTATTTAAGAATATGATCAACTTATTTGAATGCCTAATTAGATAATTAGGAATCTTTAGCAAAAAACATGTTGTCTTTCGAGAAAACTTTCATACTATTTGTTTGTTTAATCCTCATATAATTATGACATGTTTTTTGGCTAATACTTAGATAATAATAAATGCTACATATTCTGATATCTAAATACTTGGCTAAAGTTGGTTAAAAGAATAACCCTTGAGCAGTGAAGCTATCGAAAAACTAACATGTGTAGTGTTTGAATGTTTATTCAAATTGCGATCGCCGTATTGACACTATTCAAACCCACACGAAAGCTCATAAGTCTCGACTGCATGCTTGGGATAAAAGAACTATTTTCATTGGCCGAACTTGACTATCGTTTGTTAATGCTTTATCAAAGCAAAAGTTGCTTTATCACATAAGGTTGGTCAAAGCTAGACCAACGGCTACCTCTCTATGATTAAAGGTAAAGTTTGAAGATTAAAAAAGGATCCAAATCAACACTTAGATCATTTAGTAATCACAAGGGAATGCCAAGAAAGAAAGACTTGTCCAAAATGTTTGTGCCAAGTCACTTTCATAGGAGCTTACCCAAGACAAATCAAACTTTACACACGTGAGGTATGTCTAGGTATCTACTAAATATTTTGCAGATCATAAGTCAAGTAATGTAGCCAAAACTTCAAAGTCAAATCTTCTCATCAACGACTAGGAAACGATTACAATTTCAGAACTGCAAATAAACGGTCTCACAGAAGCCAACCGTGAAAACAACCGTAGAGGATTTGAGTTACATTCTCTTGCCTACAAATATCAAAATTGATGACGCTTGAAAAAGTGAGCCTCTTGCAGAACATACTCAAGCACATCAGTAATAATCACAATATCATAACTATTATCAGTTTATGTGTTTAGCAAAAGTGATTCTATAATCCTTAAGATTGTAGAATTGAGTGTAAAATCCATACGTTAACTTTCATATTTGTGAGTTTACTGAATAAGATTATCTCTAAAGGTATAAAGAGAGTAATCTTATCAGGGGGTGTCTTTTCTTGCACATTGTAATAGAAACATCATTTACTTCAGTGATCAACTCCCTTCACGGGACTTAGGAGGTTGATTAATTCCATTGGGAATTAATACTTGTCTACGGTGAACACAAGTTGAGTTAAGCTAGGATAGGTCTTTCGACGGGACTGTAAAGATAATTGGTGTGGCCTATTAAAGTGTAGTGACCCGAACTTTTCCATGTTTACTGTAGTGACCCGAACTTTTTCATGTTTATATATATTAATTGAGATTGATATTTACATGATTAAATGTTTCCAACATATTAAGCAATCAAACTTGTTAAGACTTGATTAATTGAAATAGGTTTCATATAGACAATTGACTACCCAAGTTGACCGGTGATTCACGAACGTTAAAACTTGTAAAAACTATATGATGACATATATATGGTTATATATATAGTTAACATGATATTATGATAAGTAAACATATCATTAAGTATATTAACAATGAACTACATATGTAAAAACAAGACTACTAACTTAATGATTTTGAAACGAGACATATATGTAACGATTATCGTTGTAACGACATTTAATGTATATATATCATATTAAGAGATATTTGTACATCATAATATCATGATAATATAATAATTTAAAATCTCTTTTGATATTATAAACATTGGGTTAACAACATTTAACAAGATCGTTAACCTAAAGGTTTCAAAACAACATTTACATGTAACGACTAACGATGACTTAACGACTCAGTTAAAATGTATATACATGTAGTGTTTTAATATGTATTCATACACTTTTGAAAGACTTCAAGACACTTATAAAAATACTTCTACTTAACAAAAATGCTTACAATTACATCCTCGTTCAGTTTCATCAACAATTCTACTCGTATGCACCCGTATTCGTACTCGTACAATACACAGCTTTTAGATGTATGTACTATTGGTATATACACTCCAATGATCAGCTCTTAGCAGCCCATGTGAGTCACCTAACACATGTGGGAACCATCATTTGGCAACTAGCATGAAATATCTCATAAAATTACAAAAATATGAGTAATCATTCATGACTTATTTACATGAAAACAAAATTACATATCCTTTATATCTAATCCATACACCAACGACCAAAAACACCTACAAACACTTTCATTCTTCAGTTTTCTTCATCTAATTGATCTCTCTCAAGTTCTATCTTCAAGTTCTAAGTGTTCTTCATAAATTCCAAAAGTTCTAGTTTCATAAAATCAAGAATACTTTCAAGTTTGCTAGCTCACTTCCAATCTTGTAAGGTGATCATCCAACCTCAAGAAATCTTTGTTTCTTACAGTAGGTTATCATTCTAATACAAGGTAATAATCATATTCAAACTTTGGTTCAATTTCTATAACTATAACAATCTTATTTCAAGTGATGATCTTACTTGAACTTGTTTTCGTGTCATGATTCTGCTTCAAGAACTTCGAGCCATCCAAGGATTCGTTGAAGATAGATCCATTTTTCTCTTTTCCAGTAGGTTTATCCAAGGAACTTAAGGTAGTAATGATGTTCATAACATCATTCGATTCATACATATAAAGCTATCTTATTCGAAGGTTTAAACTTGTAATCACTAGAACATAGTTTAGTTAATTCTAAACTTGTTCGCAAACAAAAGTTAATCCTTCTAACTTGACTTTTAAAATCAACTAAACACATGTTCTATATCTATATGATATGCTAACTTAATGATTTAAAACCTGAAAACACGAAAAACACCGTAAAACCGGATTTACGCCGTCGTAGTAACACCGCGGGCTGTTTTGGGTTAGTTAATTAAAAACTATGATAAACTTTGATTTAAAAGTTGTTATTCTGAGAAAATGATTTTTATTATGAACATGAAACTATATCCAAAAATTATGGTTAAACTCAAAGTGGAAGTATGTTTTCTAAAATGGTCATCTAGACGTCGTTCTTTCGACTGAAATGACTACCTTTATAAAAACGACTTGTAGATTATTTCTCCGACTATAAACCTATACTTTTCTGTTTAGATTCATAAAATAGAGTTCAATATGAAACCATAGCAATTTGATTCACTCAAAACGGATTTAAAATGAAGAAGTTATGGGTAAAACAAGATTGGATAATTTTTCTCATTTTAGCTACGTGAAAATTGGTAACAAATCTATTCCAACCATAACTTAATCAACTTGTATTGTATATTATGTAATCTTGAGATACCATAGACACGTATACAATGTTTCGACCTATCATGTCGACACATCTATATATATTTCAGAACAACCATAGACACTCTATATGTGAATGTTGGAGTTAGCTATACAGGGTTGAGGTTGATTCCAAAATATATATAGTTTGAGTTGTGATCAATACTGAGATATGTATACACTGGGTCGTGGATTGATTCAAGATAATATTTATCAATTTATTTCTGTACATCTAACTGTGGACAACTAGTTGTAGGTTACTAACGAGGACAGCTGACTTAATAAACTTAAAACATCAAAATATATTAAAAGTGTTGTAAATATATTTTAAACATATTTTGATATATATGTATATATTGTTATAGGTTCGTGAATCAACCGGTGGTCAATTCTTACTTCCCGACGAAGTAAAAATCTGTGAAAGTGAGTTATAGTCCCACTTTTAAAATCTAATATTTTTGAGATGAGAATACATGCAGGTTTTATAAATGATTTACAAAGTAGACACAAGTACGTGAAACTACATTCTATGGTTGAATTATCGAAATCGAATATGCCCCTTTTTATTAAGTCTGGTAATCTAAGAATTAGGGAACAGACACCCTAATTGACGCGAATCCTAAAGATAGATCTATTGGGCCTAACAAACCCCATCCAAAGTACCGGATGCTTTAGTACTTCGAAATTTATATCATATCCGAAGGGTGTCCCGGAATGATGGGGATATTCTTATATATGCATCTTGTTAATGTCGGTTACCAGGTGTTCACCATATGAATGATTTTTATCTCTATGTATGGGATGTGTATTGAAATATGAAATCTTGTGGTCTATTATTATGATTTGATATATATAGGTTAAACCTATAACTCACCAACATTTTTGTTGACGTTTTAAGCATGTTTATTCTCAGGTGATTATTAAGAGCTTCCGCTGTCGCATACTTAAATAAGGACGAGATTTGGAGTCCATGCTTGTATGATATTGTGTAAAAACTGCATTCAAGAAACTTATTTTGTTGTAACATATTTGTATTGTAAACCATTATGTAATGGTCGTGTGTAAACAGGATATTTTAGATTATCATTATTTGATAATCTACGTAAAGCTTTTTAAACCTTTATTGATGAAATAAAGGTTATGGTTTGTTTTAAAATGAATGCAGTCTTTGAAAAACGTCTCATATAGAGGTCAAAACCTCGCAACGAAATCAATTAATATGGAACGTTTTTAATCAATAAGAACGGGACATTTCAGTTGGTATCCGAGCGTTGGTCTTAGAGAACCAGAAAATTTGCATTAGTGTGTCTTATCGAGTTTGTTAGGATGCATTAGTGATTCTGGACTTCGACCGTGTTTTCTTTAAAAATGATTGCTTAACATTTTTGTTGGAAACTATATATTTTTAACATATGAATATTATGTGATATATTAATCTCTTAACATGTTTGATATTATGTGATAGATGTCTACCTCTAGAACAAGTCCCATTGACTCACCTAATAATAATGAAGAGTCAAATGTAAATTGGAATGATTCGTGGACTGATTCATAAGTTCCCGAAGAGGAACCGGAAGAAGAGTCGGAACCGGAAGAAGAATCGGAACCGGAAGAAGAATCGGAACCGGAAGAAGAATCGGAACCGGTGGGGGAAATAATAAAACGGTTAAGTAAAAGAGAATCCTCAACCAACCGACCAAGGTTAATTATGGTCAATGGTGTTTCCGCCAAGGAAGCAAAATATTGGGAGGATTACCAATTCTCCGATGAATCGGATTCCGACGAGAATTCCAATGATGTTATAGAAATTACCCCAACTGAATTTAAAAAGGCAAAAGAAAATAATAAGGGAAAGGGCATAAAAATAGAGAAATCTAATTCCAACCCCGATGAACTTTATATGTATCGTCAACCCCCGAAGTCCTTAAGTTGTAACAATGACCCGGGAACCTCTAAACCACCAGGTTTTTCTAAACTAATGTGGACAACGACGGCTCGTATTAGGGGAACATCATATATCCATAGAAACTTGGCAAAACGAACCAAAACCGAAGAAGAAGAAACGAGCGAGTCGGAATAAGATAGTTGTATTCGTGTGGTGTAATATATGTAATATAGTGTTCTTATGCTTTATGATATATGTAAAAATTGCTTGTATTAATAAGTATTTTTTTTATGAATCTAACTCTTGTCTATTTTACAGTTTAAAAACACAAAATGGATAGACAACCCAATATTTTAAGAGACCTACCCGGAGACATGATTGATGAAATCTTGTCTAGAGTCGGCCAGAATTCCTCGGCACAACTATTTAAGGCGAGATCAGTTTGTAAGACATTCGAAGAACGTTCCAAGAATGTCTTGGTTTATAAGAGACTTTCGTTTGAAAGATGGGGGATAGCACATTGGGAAACCCATAAGTTACGATGTGTTTACTTTGACGCATATATTGCGGGGAACCCAAATGCTATTTTACGCAACGGGTTAAGAAATTATTTTGACTCAATATATCCGAATATTGGACTTCGTGATTTAGAAAAAGCGGCTAACATGCAACATAAAGAAGCATGTTATGCTTACGGATTAGTAATGTTCGCTTCTCACCAAAGTGAGAACAAGAACAACGGGCTACAACTATTAAACAAAACGTTTCCACAAGTGACGGAGTCGGTAATTGGGGTAAGAAATGAGGTTTTTAGATTGTTACGGGACTGTTGGACATTACATAACCCTCGTCCTTTTGACGATGTTACAACACGCTGTCTTATCAACGGCCATAACGGTTATGTTCCACAAGACCAAGGATGGGAAGTAATCCTAGTAAAACCAGAATGCATGACTTGTTTCTGGACGTATGAATTACGTGTCTTTATTGTCTTTGCTGAACGACTTGTGTACTAGCTAGAATTATCTTCACAACTATCTTGTATCAAAGTTATTGTGTGCTATATTTCATGCTTTATGTAAAATAAGCGGTATTGTAAGTTTGTAAAATATTGTATAAAAGTTTGAACGCGAAATATTATTATAATCAGTTTTTCATATAGAATTGTAGTAGTTGAATTGTATATTAGCTACTAAGTATGAACTTAACGGGTAGGTACTACCCGAATTTAAACTTATAAAACGCTAATATGAAGAAAAAGCTTTTATAAATGAGTTCATATTATGCTACGAAATACTATTAACTACTCTTAATATTCTGTATGATTAAGTTGTTCCATTTGACTATTTTGAAGGAAATGGCACCGACTACTCGACACACCGTGAATATGAATGAAGAGGAATTCCGTACTTTTCTAGCTTCAAACATAGCCGCAGTACAGGCTGCGCTACATACCAACAATAACCTTGGATCTAGCAGTACAGGAAATCGTGTAGGATGCACCTACAAAGAATTTACTGCCTGCAAACCTTTGGAATTTGATGGAACCGAAGGACCGATCGGATTGAAACGGTGGACCGAGAAGGTCGAATCGGTGTTTGCCATAAGTAAGTGTACTGAAGAGGACAAAGTGAAGTACGCTACGCATACCTTCATAGGTTCTGCATTAACATGGTGGAATACCTATCTAGAGCAAGTGGGACAAGACGATGCGTACGCACTACCGTGGTCAGCATTCAAGCACTTGATGAACGAGAAGTACCGTCCCAGAACCGAGGTCAATAAGCTCAAGACAGAACTTAGAGGGTTACGAACCCAAGGATTTGATATTACCACGTACGAAAGACGATTCACAGAATTGTGCCTATTGTGTCCGGGAGCATTCGAAGATGAGGAAGAGAAGATCGACGCATTTGTGAAAGGATTACCGGAAAGAATTCAAGAAGATATAAGTTCACACGAGCCCGCCTCTATACAACAGGCATGTAGAATGGCTCACAAACTAGTGAACCAGATTGAAGAAAGAATTAAAGAACAGACTGCTGAAGAGGCCAATGTGAAGCAAGTCAAAAGAAAGTGGGAGGATAACGGTGATAAGAATCACCAATACAACAACAACAGCAATTACAACAATAATCGCAACAATTATCCCAACAATCGCAACATCAATCGAAACTACAACAAACGGCCCAACAACAACAACAACAACAACAGCAACAGCAACTACAACAATCATCCCAACAACAATAGTAACCACAACAACAACAACAATCAGAAGCAGCTATGCCAAAGGTGTGAAAAGTATCACTCGGGGTTCTGCACCAAATTTTGCAACAAGTGTAAAAGAAATGGTCATAGTGCGGCGAAGTGTGAGGTTTACGGACCAGGGGTTAATAGAACGAAAGGAACAAATGGTGTCGGAACGAGTAATGGCGGAGCAAGTAGTGTCGGAGCAAGTTATGCCAATGTAGTTTGTTATAAATGTGGAAAACCGGGCCACATTATTAGAAATTGCCCGAACCAGGAGAACACGAATGGACAAGGCCGCGGAAGAGTTTTCAATATTAATGCGGCAGAGGCACAGGAAGACCCGGAGCTTGTTACGGGTACGTTTCTTATTGACAATAAATTTGCTTACGTTTTATTTGATTCGGGTGCGGATAGAAGCTATATGAGTAGAGATTTTTGTGCTAAATTAAGTTGTCCATTGACGCCTTTGGATAGTAAATTTTTACTCGAATTAGCAAATGGTAAATTAATTTCAGCAGATAATATATGTCGGAATCGAGAAATTAAACTGGTTAGCGAAACATTTAAGATTGATTTGATACCAGTAGAGTTAGGGAGTTTTGATGTGATAATCGGTATGGACTGGTTGAAAGAAGTGAAAGCAGAGATCGTTTGTTACAAAAATGCAATTCGCATTATACGAGAAAAAGGAAAACCCTTAATGGTGTACGGAGAAAAGGGCAACACGAAGCTACATCTTATTAGTAATTTGAAGGCACAAAAACTAATAAGAAAAGGTTGCTATGCTGTTCTAGCACACGTCGAGAAAGTACAAACTGAAGAAAAGAGCATCAATGATGTTCCCATTGCAAAAGAATTTCCCGATGTATTTCCGAAAGAATTACCGGGATTACCCCCACATTGATCCGTTGAATTTCAAATAGATCTTGTACCAGGAGCTGCACCAATAGCTCGTGCTCCTTACAGACTTGCACCAAGCGAGATGAAAGAACTGCAAAGCCAATTACAAGAACTTTTAGAGCGTGGTTTCATTCGACCAAGCACATCACCGTGGGGAGCTCCTGTTTTGTTTGTCAAGAAGAAAGATGGTACATTCAGGTTGTTTATCGACTACCGAGAGTTGAACAAACTTACCATCAAGAACCGCTACCCACTACCGAGAATCGATGACTTATTTGATCAACTACAAGGCTCGTCTGTTTATTCAAAGATTGACTTACGTTCCGGGTATCATCAAATGCGGGTGAAAGAAGATGATATTCCAAAGACTGCTTTTAGAACACGTTACGGTCATTACGAGTTTATGGTCATGCCGTTTGGTTTAACTAATGCACCAGCTGTGTTCATGGACCTTATGAACCGAGTGTGTGGACCATACCTTGACAATTTTGTCATTGTTTTCATTGATGACATACTTATTTACTCAAAGAATGACCAAGAACACGGTGAACATTTGAGAAAGGTGTTAGAAGTATTGAGGAAGGAAGAATTGTACGCTAAGTTTTCAAAGTGTGCATTTTGGTTGGAAGAAGTTCAATTCCTCGGTCACATAGTGAACAAAGAAGGTATTAAGGTGGATCCAGCAAAGATAGAAACTGTTGAAAAGTGGGAAACCCCGAAAACTCCGAAATACATACGCCAGTTTTTAGGACTAGCGGGTTACTACAGAAGGTTCATCCAAGACTTTTCCAGAATAGCAAAACCCTTGACTGCATTAACGCATAAAGGGAAGAAATTTGAATGGAATGATGAACAAGAGAAAGTGTTTCAGTTATTGAAGAAAAAGCTAACTACGGCACCTATATTGTCATTGCCTGAAGGGAATGATGATTTTGTGATTTATTGTGACGCATCAAAGCAAGGTCTCGGTTGTGTATTAATGCAACGAACGAAGGTGATTGCTTATGCGTCTAGACAATTGAAGATTCACGAACAAAATTATACGACGCATGATTTGGAATTAGGCGCGGTTGTTTTTGCATTAAAGACTTGGAGGCACTACTTATATGGGGTCAAAAGTATTATATATACCGACCACAAAAGTCTTCAACACATATTTAATCAGAAACAACTGAATATGAGGCAGCGTAGGTGGATTGAATTATTGAATGATTACGACTTTGAGATTCGTTACCACCCGGGGAAGGCAAATGTAGTAGCCGATGCCTTGAGCAGGAAGGACAGAGAACCCATTCGAGTAAAATCTATGAATATAATGATTCATAATAACCTTACTACTCAAATAAAGGAGGCGCAACAAGGAGTTTTAAAAGAGGGAAATTTAAAGGATGAAATACCCAAAGGATCGGAGAAGCATCTTAATATTCGGGAAGACGGAACCCGGTATAGGGCTGAAAGGATTTGGGTACCAAAATTTAGAGATATGAGAGAAATGGTACTTAGAGAAGCTCATAAAACCAGATACTCAATACATCCTGGAACGGGGAAGATGTACAAGGATCTCAAGAAACATTTTTGGTGGCCGGGTATGAAAGTCGATGTTGCTAAATATGTAGGAGAATGTTTGACGTGTTCTAAGGTCAAAGCTGAGCATCAGAAACCATCAGGTCTACTTCAACAACCCGAAATCCCGGAATGGAAATGTGAAAACATTACCATGGATTTCATCACTAAATTGCCAAGGACTGCAAGTGGTTTTGATACTATTTGGGTAATAGTTGATCGTCTCACCAAATCAGCACACTTCCTGCCAATAAGAGAAGATGACAAGATGGAGAAGTTAGCACGACTGTATTTGAAGGAAGTCGTCTCCAGACATGGAATACCAATCTCTATTATCTCTGATAGGGATGGCAGATTTATTTCAAGATTCTGGCAGACATTACAGCAAGCATTAGGAACTCGTCTAGACATGAGTACTGCCTATCATCCACAAACTGATGGACAGAGTGAAAGGACGATACAAACGCTTGAAGACATGCTACGAGCATGTGTTATTGATTTCAGAAACAGTTGGGATCGACATCTACCATTAGCAGAATTTTCCTACAACAACAGCTACCATTCAAGCATTGAGATGGCGCCATTTGAAGCACTTTATGGTAGAAAGTGCAGGTCTCCGATTTGTTGGAGTGAAGTGGGGGATAGACAGATTACGGGTCCGGAGATTATACAAGAAACTACCGAGAAGATCATCCAAATTTAACAACGGTTGAAAACTGCCCAAAGTCGACAAAAGAGCTACGCTGACATTAAAAGAAAAGATATAGAATTTGAAATTGGAGAGATGGTCATGCTTAAAGTTGCACCTTGGAAAGGCGTTGTTCGATTTGGTAAACGAGGGAAATTAAATCCAAGGTATATTGGACCATTCAAGATTATTGATCGTGTCGGACCAGTAGCTTACCGACTTGAGTTACCTCAACAACTCGCGGCTGTACATAACACTTTCCACGTCTCGAATTTGAAGAAATGTTTTGCTAAAGAAGATCTCACTATTCCGTTAGATGAAATCCAAATCAACGAAAAACTTCAATTCATCGAAGAACCCGTCGAAATAATGGATCGTGAGGTTAAAAGACTTAAGTAAAACAAGATACCAATTGTTAAGGTTCGATGGAATGCTCGTAGAGGACCCGAGTTCACCTGGGAGCGTGAAGATCAGATGAAGAAGAAATACCCGCATCTCTTTCCAGAAGATTCGTCAACACCTTCAACATCTTAAAATTTCGGGACGAAATTTATTTAACGGGTAGGTACTGTAGTGACCCGAACTTTTCCATGTTTACTGTAGTGACCCGAACTTTTCCATGTTTATATATATTAATTGAGATTGATATTTACATGATTAAATGTTTCCAACATATTAAGCAATCAAACTTGTTAAGACTTGATTAATTGAAATAGGTTTCATATAGACAATTGACTACCCAAGTTGACCGGTGATTCACGAACGTTAAAACTTGTAAAAACTATATGATGACATATATATGGTTATATATATATAGTTAACATGATATTATGATAAGTAAACATATCATTAAGTATATTAACAATGAACTACATATGTAAAAACAAGACTACTAACTTAATGATTTTGAAACGAGACATATATGTAACGATTATCGTTGTAACGACATTTAATGTATATATATCATATTAAGAGATATTTGTACATCATAATATCATGATAATATAATAATTTAAAATCTCTTTTGATATTATAAACATTGGGTTAACAACATTTAACAAGATCGTTAACCTAAAGGTTTCAAAACAACATTTACATGTAACGACTAACGATGACTTAACGACTCAGTTAAAATGTATATACATGTAGTGTTTTAATATGTATTCATACACTTTTGAAAGACTTCAAGACACTTATAAAAATACTTCTACTTAACAAAAATGCTTACAATTACATCCTCGTTCAGTTTCATCAACAATTCTACTCGTATGCACCCGTATTCGTACTCGTACAATACACAGCTTTTAGATGTATGTACTATTGGTATATACACTCCAATGATCAGCTCTTAGCAGCCCATGTGAGTCACCTAACACATGTGGGAACCATCATTTGGCAACTAGCATGAAATATCTCATAAAATTACAAAAATATGAGTAATCATTATGACTTATTTACATGAAAACAAAATTACATATCCTTTATATCTAATCCATACACCAACGACCAAAAACACCTACAAACACTTTCATTCTTCAGTTTTCTTCATCTAATTGATCTCTCTCAAGTTCTATCTTCAAGTTCTAAGTGTTCTTCATAAATTCCAAAAGTTCTAGTTTCATAAAATCAAGAATACTTTCAAGTTTGCTAGCTCACTTCCAATCTTGTAAGGTGATCATCCAACCTCAAGAAATCTTTGTTTTTTACAGTAGGTTATCATTCTAATACAAGGTAATAATCATATTCAAACTTTGGTTCAATTTCTATAACTATAACAATCTTATTTCAAGTGATGATCTTACTTGAACTTGTTTTCGTGTCATGATTCTGCTTCAAGAACTTCGAGCCATCCAAGGATCCGTTGAAGCTAGATCCATTTTTCTCTTTTCCAGTAGGTTTATCCAAGGAACTTAAGGTAGTAATGATGTTCATAACATCATTCGATTCATACATATAAAGCTATCTTATTCGAAGGTTTAAACTTGTAATCACTAGAACATAGTTTAGTTAATTCTAAACTTGTTCGCAAACAAAAGTTAATCCTTCCAACTTGACTTTTAAAATCAACTAAACACATGTTCTATATCTATATGATATGCTAACTTAATGATTTAAAACCTGAAAACACGAAAAACACCGTAAAACCGGATTTACGCCGTCGTAGTAACACCGCGGGCTGTTTTGGGTTAGTTAATTAAAAACTATGATAAACTTTGATTTAAAAGTTGTTATTCTGAGAAAATGATTTTTATTATGAACATGAAACTATATCCAAAAATTATGGTTAAACTCAAAGTGAAAGTATGTTTTCTAAAATGGTCATCTAGACGTCGTTCTTTCGACTGAAATGACTACCTTTATAAAAACGACTTGTAACTTATTTCTCTGACTATAAACCTATACTTTTCTGTTTAGATTCATAAAATAGAGTTCAATATGAAACCATATCAATTTGATTCACTCAAAACGGATTTAAAATGAAGAAGTTATGGGTAAAACAAGATTGGATAATTTTTCTCATTTTAGCTACGTGAAAATTGGTAACAAATCTATTCCAACCATAACTTAATCAACTTGTATTGTATATTATGTAATCTTGAGATACCATAGACACGTATACAATGTTTCGACCTATCATGTCGACACATCTATATATATTTCAGAACAACCATAGACACTCTATATGTGAATGTTGGAGTTAGCTATACAGGGTTGAGGTTGATTCCAAAATATATATAGTTTGAGTTGTGATCAATACTGAGATACGTATACACTGGGTCGTGGATTGATTCAAGATAATATTTATCGATTTATTTCTGTACATCTAACTGTGGACAACTAGTTGTAGGTTACTAACGAGGACAGCTGACTTAATAAACTTAAAACATCAAAATATATTAAAAGTGTTGTAAATATATTTTAAACATACTTTGATATATATGTATATATTGTTATAGGTTCGTGAATCAACCGGTGGTCAAGTCTTACTTCCTGACGAAGTAAAAATCTGTGAAAGTGAGTTATAGTCCCACTTTTAAAATCTAATATTTTTGGGATGAGAATACATGCAGGTTTTATAAATGATTTACAAAGTAGACACAAGTACGTGAAACTACATTCTATGGTTGAATTATCGAAATCGAATATGCCCCTTTTTATTAAGTCTGGTAATCTAAGAATTAGGGAACAGACACCCTAATTGACGCGAATCCTAAAGATAGATCTATTGGGCCTAACAAACCCCATCCAAAGTACCGGATGCTTTAGTACTTCGAAATTTATATCATATCCGAAGGGTGTCCCGGAATGATGGGGATATTCTTATATATGCATCTTGTTAATGTCGGTTACCAGGTGTTCACCATATGAATGATTTTTATCTCTATGTATGGGATGTGTATTGAAATATGAAATCTTGTGGTCTATTATTATGATTTGATATATATAGGTTAAACCTATAACTCACCAACATTTTTGTTGACGTTTTAAGCATGTTTATTCTCAGGTGATTATTAAGAGCTTCCGCTGTCGCATACTTAAATAAGGACGAGATTTGGAGTCCATGCTTGTATGATATTGTGTAAAAACTGCATTCAAGAAACTTATTTTGTTGTAACATATTTGTATTGTAAACCATTATGTAATGGTCGTGTGTAAACAGGATATTTTAGATTATCATTATTTGATAATCTACGTAAAGCTTTTTAAACCTTTATTGATGAAATAAAGGTTATGGTTTGTTTTAAAATGAATGCAGTCTTTGAAAAACGTCTCATATAGAGGTCAAAACCTCGCAACGAAATCAATTAATATGGAACGTTTTTAATCAATAAGAACGGGACATTTCATAAAGTATAAGAAGTGTAATCGGATCTCCACTGGGTTTGAAGAAGTTCTTAGTGAAGCTAACTCTCGCTAATGCGTATCGAGGAGTGAATTATGGTAGATTAGTTAACATCCACTCGAACCACTATAAATCCTTGTGTTTGTGAACTTTACTTTACTTACTTTATTGCATTTACAAAAAAAAAAAAAGTACTTCCGCACTTAAAAATTACACATTGATTGCTAATCGGTCGAAAAAGTTTTAAGAACTCGTTAAGTAACTATTCATCCCCTCTAGTTAGTTACGGATACAATACTATACTCAGTATTTTTTTATATAGTACATCTTATTTAAGAATTAATTTGTTTTGATTTTCTTAAATGGAGTTGTATTTAGGAATTCAGAGAGGCGGGAGAGATCTAAGGTTTCAGGCTTTGTCAGACACGACTAGAGTTCGAATTTTTGCAATGGTAACTCTTGATCAAACGAAAATCATATCTTATTTCTTGTTTTTCAGTTTCCCGGAAGATTAAACCATGGCAGAGTTATGGAGATTGAGAAAAAAAAAATTTGCTAATTTTTAATTGCAAGGACATATGATTCATACTATGCTAACAAATAGCAACAAGCTCATAAGAAAACTAGCGAAGAAGTCATGTGGTTAGGCCTAAACGATCCTACAAATGGTATGCGACCAAGATTGTTGCCCGAATGTTGTAGCCCTGATGTGGATGGTGTCGCATTGAAGCAAGTTAGTAGGAAGAAAGCAGTCTCATGCATGTAGCAAGTAGCATGTAGCGATACACCAATTAAGAGGGTGATTGTTGGAGATAATCGATTAATATGTGCAAACCATAGTCTCACATTAGAAAATTAAAAGAAACAAATATATGTTTATAAGCTTATAGAATATCCCTTTATAACCAACCGATTTAAAGTACTATATAACTATTTAAAAAAATAACATAAAATAAGAGGATATGGTTATGGTTTTGAACAGTGGCAATTCTAGGATTGTATATCAATGGGGTCCCGAAATTTTTTTCCAGTACTAATTATATTTGAATAACATTTTATTGATCGTTTACCTTAAAAAAACTACAAATTTAAAAAATATATGGGGTCTGAGTAGTTAAATTTAATGATGTTCTACACAATTTAAAAGAAAAACTATAAATTTAAAAAATATATGGGGTCCTGCAGTTAAATTTAGTGGTGTCCTATACAATTTAAAGAGTATTTTCTACTAAAAATTTTCAAACTAGTGGTGTCCCGTGACCCCACGAGCTTGCAAGTAGAGTCGCCTCTGGTTTTGAAGGATGAAATACAAATGTTCTATTAGTGGGATTCTGTAACGTATGTATTATGATCATGATCATTATATAATTAAAGAATCTCGGGTGATCCCATTCGCTGTCAAAAAAAAAAAAAATCTTTCTTTTTAAATTAGTTTTACTTAATTAGTATGTATTTGAAAAGACACATAATGTTTTTTTTTTTTTTTTGACAAAAATAACGAAAATTCTTATAAATACGAAAAATGTTTTCGAATAGAAAATGTCTTCAAAAAGGATACAAAGAGAGAAACTACGTTGAGGCTCTTAACTACAAAGCGGCTAATATACACAAAATGGATGGTTTATTTTATGCGTTGTCGTTAGGTCGCTAAACGTCTATTAAGTGATCAACAAGGATGAGTGGCTTTAAATTTATAATTGTGGGGCCTAAATCTACTACTCCTTCCTATGGATGAGGAATGATGACCTAGGGTCGTTCATTTAAGAAGTCAACAGAATCGAACATTTCGCTATATTGTAAACCTAATATTATTCTAAGGAGTAGTTGGGATATATTTTGGTTTTCTAAATCCTGAATAATAAGTATAGAGATATAAAAGTAAATAAAGCAGTAAAAGATAAAATTTTTATTTCAGATAAGGCTAAAGCTAGTGCATGTTATTGCTTTGGTTAGTACGATGCTGGATATTAATGTCGGCTCATGGGTATGTTATGACCAGTTACCTGCTATACTATCCTAAACAGCTCAGTCAAAGACATGTTGGTATGCGTAAAACATACCTAATCTTATTGTAATATACTTACGAATTCGTTCACACGGAACAAAGTTTAGGATTAAAAAGAATAACAATTATTCTAGAGATTTAAGTTGTAAAATGTGGTTTTGATTTAAAACTAATTAAAACAAAGAAAGAAAATATGAGTTCAAATAGATAAGAGGTATTTACTTAGATTCAATTCCCTAGGTTCCGAATTACTTTTATTAAGAATAATGTAAGTAAATCCCTAAGTATAACTCTCATTAACCAAGTTCATTAATCAATTAGTAAAATAAGTTGGCGTCCCTAACTTAGTTACCAATTATATCATGAAAGTGTCGGTTTTTCACGTTGGTACCCCATACGCTTCTGAAGAACACAATCAATCAATATTAACTACTCAAGATTATGATTCAGTTGAAGGGTAAATCGGCGTCCCTATTTAGTGTAAGACCCGATTATTTATTGTACAGGAGTATTTTAGGGTGTACATAAAGTGTGTGAAGCGTACTGTAAAAGTAAAGCTCGAAAACTGTACAGACAAGCATGCGCGCCGTGCACAGTTATGGGAGCTCGCCGCGTCACGGGGCCTGGAGACAGATTTCTGCTTTTTCTAATTTGAGTTAAATGAGGGGCATTTTGGTCTTTTCACTTGGGGACGGATTTGTAGCCTTATTATCAGACTTGGAGTCAATTTTGGATCATATTCACATCCACACAAACACTCTCATTCATTCTTAGAGAGAGAGAGATTTCTAGAGAGAGATTTGGAGATTTGGGGAAGAAGGAGCTCGAATCGATCAAAAGCTCGAGTGTTAAAGTTGTTCATCTCGCTTCTAGCTACGTTGTGGTAGTATTGGTAAGTTCTAACTTTGAGTTTTCATAGTTTGATTAGCGTTCATAATTGGGTTTTGAATTGTGTGTTCTTGAGTAAAACCCACTAGTTGATAAATGGGTAAATAAGTTAGTAAATGTTGTTGATGACCATTGTTGGTGGGTTTTGGGTTTGGTTGATGAAATTGATTAGTTGATAATCATGTTCGGGTGTAATATCACTAGTTAACTTAGGTTATAAGTGATTAAAGGTGTAGGCTTGCCAAATTGGTGTTTTGACTTGAGATTAGGTCAAAAATGGGTTTTGTGCCAATTGATGCAAGTAATGTGTTTTGATGATGATATATTCAGTAAAGTGGGGTATTAAGACATAATCACTAGTTGATTGTGATTATGGGTGGGCGAGATTGACTTAGTCAATTTGGAAGTAAGTGCTAATGGGTCGAAATTTGCACTAAGTGTAAAATTGGGTTGGTTTGTAAATCCGCCCTAATTGTATTGTTGTTGTGTGATTAATGGAATAGGTACTTTCCATTGGCGATTGCGGATTTTGGTATTACATTGCTCAAGGCACCAAGGTGAGTGGAATAATTATGCGTATATGTATATGGCGTAGTTATTTGTGAATGTTATGGTATGAACCACGAGCCGGTAGTACCATAGCATGTATGTGACGAGTGTCATGATGTGAAGCACGAGCCGGTAGCATCAAATGTGAACCACGAGCCGGTAGCACTATAAAACAAAGTGTGAACTACGAGCCGGTAGCACTATAAAACAAAGTGTGAACCACGAGCCGGTAGCACTATAAAACAAAGTGTGAACCGCCGGTAGCACTATAAAACAAAGTGTGAACCACGAGCCGGTAGCACTATAAAACAAAATGTGAACCACGAGTCGGTAGCACTATAAAAGAGTGAGACTCAAATGCGTATGGTGTGAACCACGAGCCGGTAGCACCATAGCGTTATGGTTAACCATATTATGTTGTTGGATATTATTTATCATGCTATATATATATATATATATATATATATATATATATATATATATATATATATATATATATATATATATATATATATATATATATATATATATATTGTGTTGAGTATATGCTAATGTGGTGTTGTGATAGTATACGAGTTGTTAGCATTATTAGTATGACGGAATGCTATTTGAGTTATATTTTCGTATGAGGTATTTGGTGGGTGCGAATGCAAATAGATGTGTTACATATGTATATGTATAATTGTTGCACTTACTAAGCTTTGGTTACCCTCTCGTTGTTTATCTTTTTATAGGCTCCGGCGGAGACAAGGGTAAGGGCGTTCATTTGGATTAGAGATCCCGCTTTGTTTGTTAGGGGACGCTTTTGATGTGATAGCTTTTGGAGTTGACCGAGATTTGGGTAGTTTAAACCCCCAAACACCATGCTCATAGTGTCGTTTGAAAATTAGACTAATGTGGTCGAAATTCATATTTTGTATAAAACTCGTAATTTGGGTCGATGTGGGCCCCGTTTTGTAAAACTTGTTTTATTATTGAAACGTGTTAGTTTTACATATAAGAACATGTTGTGAAAAGCGTTTCGTCTAAATATGTCGGGAAGTGGGTGATCTTTAATTGAAATTTGGCAAAATCGGACAGAACCTGAATTGGCTTGTGCGCGCCGCGCACTCATGGGGATGCGCGCCGCACACCTCATCTGTAAAAATATATATATATATATATATATATATATATATATATATATATATATATATATATATATATATATATATATATATATATATATATATTTCGCGTATTCGGTTGGATATTGGGTTGGGTTGTTACATTTAGACTTCATAATTACCTACTCAATTGATGGGATTATTTACTAATCTAATTACACTGGTCTCCCGTATGTAATTCAACTTATCAATCTATTTCTCAATAACCTAGATAAATTAATTGATCTAGTAACTCTCGTTACATCAATCAACAAACTAGTAATCAATGGGATCAATTAATGGGAGTAACTAAGAAACACAATCAAGAGCTATTATTAATACATATGAAAGATCAAGCAATCCATCACATAGGTTCAATCATCTAAGCAAATACTAGGAATTTAGCTACTCATGGTAATGATAAAAGCAATTGAATAATAGGATAAGCAATAATTCATCATAATATTAATCAAAATAAAAGATAAAAGAGTACCAATGATTAATCTCTGACAAAAGTTGAAACCCCAATGATAAAAGCTCATAAAATAACCTTAGAGAGCTGTAAAATTTGTAACCCTAGCTAATATTTTAGTAACACAAAAACTAAATGAGAGTTTTGGGGTATAAATCTTATTTATAGGAGTAAAAATATACTGCTGGCCGACTTAATTCTCGCGACCGCGATAAATAACCTCGCGATCACGAGGTGCTGAAAACATGACTTTGCGACCGCGATAAATAACCTCGCAACCTCGAGGTGCTTCTTCGGTTTCTGAACTTCTGTTGAAATCTCGTGACCGAATTAGAAAACTTCACGACTAGATTAGAAAGATCGTGACCGCGAGAAATAACCTCGCGACCACTAGATGTAGCTGAAACAGCAGACTTCGTTTTCTTCTTTGATTTTCACCAACACTTGATCATTTAAAACTGAAACTCGCCGAAAACATCCAAAATGTGCCCATGAAGACTTCTTTAGCTTAAAATACAATTTCTAACATAACCACGAACCAAAGTCTTCAATCTTCATCAAATTATACCTGAAAAGAATATGATATCGCGAATAATATTATGTATAAATGGAGCGATATCAAATTCCCCCACACTTGAAACTTGCTTGTGCTCAAGTAAGCTTATCTTCAAAATAGTACAACTCATTATAAGATTAACATACCCGAAGCGTCTTCAATAATCGTAGAATTAAGATACACCATTATAATCTTCATATAGCAAATAAAAGAACGTGTGATCTTCAACAAGCAATCGCAAGGTTCAAGCCTTCAATAAAATTTCATTATCTTCAATTATCAAACTCGTGATTACCCAAAAGCTTCAATACCAGAATCAAGAGCATCACGTGCGGAACTAAGAAAAATTTGGCCTTAGGGAAAACAAGACCTTAAGAAAACCATTTTTGCATTTTATGAACAGGAAAACTAGTTAAGTTTTAACACAAAACCAGTTTTTCAGAAATTTTGGGTTTTAAGGTTATGTGCTTTCAAAGCCATCTCGATTTTGAGACAGCCGCACGGACAATTGTTATCCCGGTATATTATCTAGGATAAACAACTTCCCGGTTTGAAAGCGATGAGATAACAATTCTCTTGGGCTCAAAAGGCGGTGTGCATACAAGCCTTCCCGATTGTGGGACAGCCGCACGAGTAGTTGCCAACCCGGTATATCACCGAAGTGAACTACCTCCCGGTTCGAAGGAGATGAGAAGACAACTACCTTGGGTGTAAAAATTTCGGGGGGTCTAGTGCACGAAACCTGAAAGACTTTACTTTCAGCAATGGTCTTTTGAAACTCAACTTAACTTGCAGGACTTTACTTACAAGTTTCGGAAGACTTTACTTCCTAAAACAACATGGGAGGACTCGATTCTCCCAGAAGTATTTAAACACTTGGTTAATTTTATATAAGGTCCTTGGACCCTGCTTCCCACGCATCTAGCTTTTATGCTAGTTTGGAGAAAATGTAGGAAGCAGATACTACACTCCCATATTTGAAAAGGGCACCACGGCTTTTGACCATGGCGTGTGTTGTCTAGAAAAACTAGCACGAAACCATTGCTCTTCATCAAGAAGACAGCACAGGTTGAAGCTCAAGGATCCTCTTCCCATAGTACGATACATCGGTGTAACACATCGTGAAATGATGCATTAACCAATGTCAGTATAAAATGATGTAGATTAGGAAGTCTCCTACACCAAGTAAGACGGACATTCGGAAGACTTAACTTCCTTCATGGATGGACTTGAATCATCCTACAATTTTGGGTTTTTATACCCTGGAAGACATTGCTTCCTTATTACACACACACTCACGCAAAAGAAATTAAAAAATATCAAAATCACCAAAATTATTGAGGTACCTGCACAATTTAACTTACAATAATGATAACATTTGCTTCATAAAAATTACACTTTTCTTTTTAATGAGTCAAAAATTTTAAAAATTCCCAATTTTTAGCAATATAATCAAAAATAAGACTCAAGTCAAGTGTATTACATCCACGAGAATTTATATCTCTCCCCCCACACTTAAGATCATGTAATGCCCTCATTTACATGAAATCAAATAGTTCAAATATAAATTCAAGAGGACAATAGAGTGAATGGGAAAAACATAACCGGATGTATAGCAATATAATCGCGAAATGGAGTGATAGAACGGCTCTGCACTGACGGTCATTCCTCTATTTTCATCACGTTAAGTAGTATCTGCAATGATTAAACAAAAACAAAACACAAAAAGAAAAAAATATTTTTGGGTTTTGATTTTTTCAAAATTTTAGGGTTTTTAGTTTTAAAACACACGCATTATACAATTTTTACATTGTGCAAGTTTATTAATGAGTCTTGCACTAGACTCCACCTTCCTCTTAACTAATGCCTGGATGCTATGCGGTTCCATCCTTCTTCAAACCATGGGAACCACCATTTTCAACACCAATACCGATCATACTTATTAACCAATCATCCACATCTCTTGACTCCCTAGTCAACTCTCTTAACTTTTCTTTCTCTTTCTTCGAGAAATTAGAAACTAACCGGAGTCTTAACTGCTCATATTTCTCACTCATAGATTTCTTAACCCGCCCGAATAACCTTCTCATAGATCTATCAACAACACTATCATCGGGCGGTTTAACTACAGGCTTTTCTTTAACACCTCCACCCCCACACTTAGGTTTTTTACAAATCTTAGTTTGAACATTCTAAGTTTCACTAGTAAGTACATTCCCAGAATCAACGGGTGTGGATGGTGGTTTAACACTAAACTTTGTTTGAAAACTCAAAGTTTTACCTCTATCCCTCAAAATCAACTTACAAGTCCTCTAGTCAGTCAATGCACCTGCAGGTGCTAAAAATGGTCTACCTAAAACAATAGGTACAACCTTATTCTCCAGCATATCAACAACTACAAAGTCAGCTGGAAACTCTAATTCACCTATTTTAACCACCAAATTTTCAGCAATCCCTATGGGTTTACTAATCGACTGGTTAACCAATCTAACTCCAGTATTAGTTGACTTAAGCATTTAAACCCAAACATAAATGAACAGACAATGGCATAAGATTGATACTCGCACCTGAATCAGTTAAACACCTAAAAGTTTTAGAGTCATCAATCCTACAGGGCACTATGAACGGCACGGGATCACCTAACTTTGGTGGCATATCACTCTTCTTCAAAATGGCAGCACATTCAGCTTCAAGAAATGTGTAGGATGCCTGCTCATGTTCACCCTTCTTCACCATTAAATCCTTTAAAAATTTCCCATAATTGGGCATACCTGCAAGAACATCAACCAAAGTTACATGCACACAAATATTTTTATTAGAATTAATAGACTTACAAACAGTGTCCTTTGGATGCACGAATTGAATAGCTCTCGGGTATGGAATGGGCGGCTTATAAACTTTCAATTTGGGTAAAGGTTTTACCTCTTCTTCCACTTCGAACTCATCATCACTAAACTCAGGAGACTCGGTAGTCTCAACACTCTTCACTTCCGACTATTGATTACCCAAATTAGAAAAACTCCCCGTCATCAGACTCCTTAAGTAATTACCATAAGCGGGAGTTATATCACTAACTCAGATCCAACCATCTACACCATTATGAGTATAAGTTAGAACAACCTCATCACAACCATAACCCTCAAAGTTAGAAATAGCATTCACCTGCGAATAATTAGAAACTTTTGGATCTTTATTCTTCACATCACTTCGGTTGTTATTAGTCAAGATTGTTCGGGGCGGCCCATTGACATTCGGATTCATTTGGGTAGTAGATGGGAGAGCACCCGGTGGCCTCTCCGTTAACATTTGCGAAATTCGACCCACCTCCCGTTCCAAATTCTGCAGTAAACCTTGTTGAAGTCTAATTTGTTGCTTTGTCACATCACTGTCTTGTCTTAAGGCTGTAATACTTTCATCATTCTTTATTATGAAACCCCGTAATAACTCTTCTAAGGATAGAACTGTGTCAACTTGATGCTGATTTTGATTTCGATTAACGAACCCCGGTGGTCCATTCCTCTGATAACCCGAACTACCTCCTTGATATTGATTATTATATTGGTTACCCAAGTAGTTCACCTGTTCTTCCATTGTTGACTGATCACAATCCTTCGTGAGATGTGGCTCTTAACATAATTCACAACCAACCCTTATAGCATGCATCTCTTTAGTCATCGATTCCATCTGTCATTTAACAGTTGCAAGTTGTGATCCAACCGATGCGAGCTCATCACTAGTTTTAGTACTAACGACGTGAGAAGATCGTGAAACATCCATCTCTTGGTGCCAATCATATGAGTGTGTAGCAGTTTCGGAGATGATGTTGTAAGCTTCATCTGGAGTCTTCTTCATTAAAGAACCACCTGCAGCAATATCGATTTCTTTCCTTGTTGGCACATTAACACCCTTATAGAAAATCTGGACCTTATTAAAATTGTAAAACCCGTGTTGAGGACAATTTTGAAGCATTTTATCGAACCGGGTCCAAGCATCATAGAGTGTCTTGTTTGACTTTTGAACAAAGTGATTAATGTCACTCTGTAGTTTCGCGGCCTTTGAAGCTAGAAAGAAACGCTGCAAGAACTCATCTTCCATAACCGTCCAACTGTCAATTTCACCTTCGGTCAATGATTCTAACCAGTCCTTTGCATCATCTTTCAAAGACCAAGGGAAGACCCTCAAATAGATAACTGTATCCGCAACTTGGGCAATCTTGAACAAATTACATATGCTCTTGAAATTTCGAAGATGCTCGAATGCATCCTCTTTCGGTGTACCCCCTGAACTGGCACTGGTGAGTGATCATATTTAAAATTTTCCCTTTAACCTCAAAATATTTATCGGCTACCGGTTGGGTAATGGTATGTCCATTACCAGCCCTCGTGGCTTTCATCTTTGCTTTCGTGGATTGAACTCTCGCTGGTTCACCCATTTTAACCTCTTCCTTAATATACTCAAAGTCGGGAATATAAAAAGGTAATTCTAAGAAACCTTCGGCGATTTCTTGCTCTTCTTTAGTTTTGCTGTGTGTATGATAAACTCCAGACGGTTCCAGAGTTATTAGTACCTAACCTGCGATCACACCACAAAAAAACCACGCGTAAAACCAAACAAAAATAAGAGAAAAGTAACTTTTGTGAAATCAAGTTTCCACGAAAGGATCGAATAACCAAAAGCTTGTAAAATCCTAAGACAAACCGATCCCCGACAGCGGCGCCAAAAATTTGATATGCGTAAAACACACCTAATCTTATTGTAATATTCTTACGAATTCGTTCACAGGGAGCAGAGTTTAGGATTAAAAAGACTAATAGTTATTCTAGAGAATTAATTTGTAAAATGTGGTTTTGATTTAAAACTAATTAAAACAAAGAAAGAAAATAGGAGTTCAAATAGATAAGGGGTATTTACTTAGATTCAATTCCCTAGGTTCCGGATTGCTTTTATTAAGAACAATCTAAGTAAATCCCTAAGTATAACTCTCGTTAACCAAGTTCATTAATCAATTAGTAAAATAAGCTGGTGTCCCTAACTTAGATACCAATTATATCATAAAAGTTTCAGTTTTTCACGTTGGTATCCCATACGCTTCTGAAGAGCACAATCAATCAATATTAACTACTCAAGATTATGATTCAGTTGAAGGGTAAATCGGCGTCCCTATTTAGGCTTCACAATTACCTACTCAATTGATGGGATTATTTACTAATCTTATTACACCGGTCTCTCGTATGTAATTCAACTTATCTATCTATCTCTTAATAACATAGATAAATTAATTGATCTAATAACTCTCGTTACATCAACCAACAAACTAGTAATCAATGAGATCAATTAATGGGAGTAACTAATAAACACAATCAAGAGCAATTATTAATACATACGAAAGATCAAGCAATCCATCACATAGGTTCAATCATCTAAGCAAATACTAGGAATTTAGCTACTCATGGTAATGATAAAAGCAATTGAACAATGGGATAAACAAGAATTCATCATAATATTAATCAAAATAAAAGATAAAAGAGTACCAATGATTAATCTCTGACAAAAGTTAAAACCCCAACGATAAAAGCTCATAAAATAACCTTAGAGAGCTGTAAAATTCGTAACCCAAGCTAATATTTTCGTAACATAAAAACTGAATGAGAGTTTTGGGGTATAAATCCTATTTATAGGAGTAAAAATAAACTGTTGGCCGACTTAATTCTTGAGACCGCGATAAATAACCTCGCGATCGCGAGGTGCTGAAAATATGACTTTGCGACTGCGATAAATAACCTAGCGACCGCGAGGTACTTCTTCTTTGGTTTCTGAACTTCTGTTGAAATCTCGCGACCGCATTAGAAAACTTCGCGACCGGATTAGAAAGATCGCGATTGCGAGAAATAACCTCGCGACCGTGAGATGTAGCTGAAACAGCAGACTTCGTTTTCTTTTTTGATTTTCACCAACACTTGATCATTTAAAACTGAAACTCGCCGAAAACATCCAAAATGTGCCCATGATGACTTCTTTAGCTTAATATATAATTTCTAACATAACCACGACCCAAAGTCTTCAATTTTTATCAAATTATACCCAAAAAGAGTAAGATATCGCGAATAATGTTATGTATAAATGGAGCGATATCACATGTCACTGGGTAATACAAATAGACTTAAAGATTCTGAATAGACAGCAACACCACATACCCCCGACGCTAGAGCAACATGACTACCCAACGCTAGAGCAACACGACTAATTGAATACATTAGACGGCTCATCAATAGGAGCAACCCGGTAAGGTGGCGTATTAACGATCCTTAAGGACTAAAATTTCTTAAGAATAGCTAGAATAAAAGGCATATCGTAATCGAGAAAAGTGATGTGTTCCGATGCTTTCTTTAGTGATTGGTAAAAGATCAGCTAGGTATTTATTTAAAAGAAAGTCAACCATGATGAACACCATGGCCAGATTTACAAGTGTAAACTCCATGAACACATTCGGTTATTCTAACGGTCCAATCCTTTATGATTTAAACAAACAGTTCCTGAATTAACTAAAGAATCCCTCAAGCAAAGTGCAATGCCTGAGACCATGTTATGGTGTAAATGTACATTATCCACACTGAAACCGTTTCCATGGCCATACATAACAGAGGCATAGAGTACTACAACAGGTGTTCCTCCTCATATATATGCGATGTTTAAATGCTACTGACTACAGTGGCATAACCTGAGGCCAACCATGTACTCCAAGAGTCAATAAGAGTTTCCATTTACAAAAGATCACCTACCAGAATCCATAGTGTCGATTGACGTACTACAACCGGTGTGCCTCCGTCAAGCGCACTATGTATCCGGTAGAGTATTCTTACCAAAGGGTGAAAATAGATAGTGTACTCTGAATCGGGGATCATGACTTCCTAATAACAGAGCCTATAACCACGTTCTATTAGTTGAAAAAGCGATTGAGTTTAGTCATAATCGGAGAGCATCTTAACAGCATCACATTATACATTTAGTATTTCAACATTGTAACTAACTAGGGCATAACATACACTAAAAGATAACTACTCGCTATACATAGCAACAATATCATCTATCAATAGAATAATGAAAGACATTATAAAAGATAGTATAAAAAGATAAGAGTACTGTAACATCCCGTTTTTCCCATACGTGAATTAAGGTACATATCTAATCGTTAGTACGTGATATTTCGTTTGTTTACGTTAATAAATGATTTAAAGTATTAAGTACGCGTGATATATATATATATATATATATATATACATATATATATATATATATATATACACATATATACCCGAGAACGTATGCATGTATAAGTATATGCATGAGTTTTGATGGTGTTAAGTCGGGTGAGGCTTTAGGATGAAGTTTAGATGTATATAGGAAGCGAGAACGAAGCGTACAATTCGTATATTTAATTGTTGGTTTAATGTTGTCAAAACTGGGCATGCTATGCCTATCGTCGTGCCGGGACAACTGGGGGCCGCGCCGCGGCATTCCATGCAAATCAAAATCAGAAGTCGTGTTAAACAGCTCGAGAATCACGCCTAATGTCATGCCGCAAGAAATGGGAATCGCGACGCAACGATCCTGCCGAGCTGATTCCTTTTTCAGTTTTTAAAAAAAGTGTGGTCCAAGGGTAATTTCATCTTTTCGCATGTAGATCTAATTGGAACTTTAAATCTCAGCCACTTATCCATTTTAATTCATTTCTTTTCCATTTTCTTTCTCTATTTCCTCTCAAAACACAAAACCCTTTTAGATTCAAAGTGAGATTTGAGAGTGAAGATTTGAGATTCGATCTTTGGAGCAAGAAGTAAAATTGTTCTCCTCGTTCTTGGCTACGAGTGAATAGTGTTGGTAATCCGTGTTTTGAGTTTTGGTTAATTTATGGCTAGGGTTTGGCCATTTGAGACTTGTAAGACCCATTTGGGGATTTAATGGGTGAATTTGGGTTAATTTGATGTAAGGAAACCCAAATGGAGTTAATCTAGGGTTTGGTCATGTTATTGGGATTTTGTAAGTGTTAATTGTGTTATTAGTCACTAATACACTTATTAAATGATGAAAGATTGTTAATGGGTTAAGTTTGACCAAAACCTATAAGTCAAAGTGTTAAAATGGATCAAATGAGTAATGGTTGGCCTAATTGGGTGAGATGGGTATGAAATACCCATAAATTGTTTTAGTTGGTGATAGTAGACTCTAATCACTAGCTTTTAGTGATTTATGACGAGTCATGGCCATTAATGGGTGGTTTTTGGTGGATGTGAGTCATTTAATGCATTAGGTCATTAAATGCTCAAGAATAAGGTGTTGGTGGTTAGTCCACTAGATTGTGTGTTAATTAAATACATAATGTGATAGGTGCATTACATTGAAGGTTGCGAGCTTGATTCCTAGTTCACCAAAGGCGATAAGGTGAGTGAAATAATTATATGTATGCATATATAATATATTTATTTGTGTAGCATGAGTTGTGAAGTGTCGACGTGCTAAGACACCACATCTCACATGACGAGTGAAGTGTCGACGTGTTAAGACACCACTCGGGGGTGAAGTGTCGACATGTTAAGACACCACTCCGGGAAGTATGACGAGTGAAGTGTCGACGTGTTACGACACCACTCTGAGAAGTATGACGGGTGAAGTGTCAACGTGTTAAGATGCCACCTGGGGTGAAGTATCGACGTGTTAAGATGCCACCCGTGGTGTTAGTGTACGACATGTTAAGTACTCTAACGGTTGTTATGCACAACGATGGGAAATGCGAGTACCATCTCTTGTATTATTGGTTAACCATGGTTGTGTGTTGTAATGTAGCATATCATATCGTTTGAGTTATATGTTTTGTCATGCTAGCTTGTGTGGTCAAAGGTTTAGTATTATACTTGAGATATTATGATTATTTATATTGCTAGCATGTATGGGGTAAATGCGTAAGTGATTGCAAGTAAGTAGGTTGTATATGTGATCGTGTAATTATTGCACTCACTAAGCATTAGCTTACCCCTCTCGTTGTTTACCTTTTTAGATGCAGGTGTGGAGAAGGGGAAAAGGGTTGTTGGGCACTAGTTTCCCTCATTGGATGCTTGATGAAGTTTTTTGGAAGTCGACCTAGCGTTTTGGGTAGTTTAGCCCCAAATCATTCTCAAGTGTCGTTTGGATTAAAACTATTATTTTAATGGGTTGAACTTGTATTACATTTGCTAAAGGGACTTTGTGCCGTTTGTAAACATTAAACTTGTGATATTGGTTAAGCGGGTTGTATGTAACCGTTTAATTTGGGCGTTAATGGTTTATTAATTCAAAAATAAAATTTGTCGTGATTGTTACAGGTTGGGTTGTTTCAAGTGGTATCAGAGCATGGTCTAAGGGATTTAGGCGACTTGAGATAGGTGCCTAGACTTAGACTTTATTGTGTGTGCGCTTTATGCGGGACTTGTAGGACTTCGGGTCGGATCGGGTTTGGTTAGTGCATAGGTTTATGTGAACTAACCTTGCGCTATTTGTTTTGTATTGTATTTGAAATCCATCAAGCGAGATATACGTTGTACTAGCAAGTTAATGCGAGATGCTCGCGTAAGAATGACTAGCTACCATTGTTACGGGTGAAATTCGTGTCGAACAAGCGATGTACGGCAATTGTTGAGCAAGATGGGGCGGTAAGGTGTATAAGTGTATATATATGTGTCATATCTTTTCATTTCTTTGTATAAACTCTTCCATTTTATAGAATGGAGATGAGAAACGGACACGACACCGATAATGGGGGCACGAGTGAGGACCCCGAGTTTACGGCCAAAGTTGAGGCCATTTTGAAAAGTCATCATGCGGCTTTCCTAGAGGATGTCAAGAAGATGTTCGTAGATACGATTGACGAGCAATTAGTCAATGTAGTAAAGGAACAAATTAAGGTTGTCCTTCAAGAGGATAATGTTGGAAGGCGGGACTTTTTCTATAAGAACTTCAAAGATGCTCAACCTCCTACTTTTGAGGGCGAACGGGACCCACATAAGAGTGCCCGATGGATCTCCGATATGGAGGGGGCTTTTTGTACTTGTGAATGCCCTCTCGATAAGAAGACGAGGTACGGTTGTAGCATGTTGAGAGGTGATGCTAAGTTGTGGTGGGACGCGAAAATCCAACTTTATGGTGAAGAACAATGTATGGAATTCACGTGGGATGAATTCAAGGTGGAATTTTTCAAGGAATACCGAACGTCGGCCGATCTTTCCAGGCTTAAAGACGAGTTGCGTACTTTGAGGCAAGGGTCAATGGACTTGAACACTCTTAAGTCCACTTTCTTGGTGAAGACCCAATTTTGCCCGGAGTATGTCGGTAATGATCAAATGTTAAAGGAAAACTTTTACCGAACCTTGAACGATAGTTATCAAGAGAAGATTAGTGTGAACGTGGTGAAAAGTTTTGATGAGTTATTTAATATGGCCAAAGGTTTTGAGTCGCTCATCTTGAGAAAAAGTGGCTTGACTTTTGGCAAAAGGAAGTTTGAAGCTACTAGTCAATCGAACTTTTCAAACAAAAAGCACAAGAAGGGCTCCGAGAGTGTTGGTAGTGTGAAGAAGGGTACTTCCGGATATTTTACTTATGCGTGCTACAATTATGGACAAAAGGGTCATATGGCTCGTGATTGTCCGAAACCGTCATCTACAACCAAGCTCACTTGTTTTAATTGTGGTAAAGAAGGGCACCGAAGGACGGAGTGTCCGATTTGCGGGGTGATCATGTTAAGAAATTGGAGAAAGCGGTAGGTACGGCTTGGGGGCGAAATTATTCGATGACCAATGATGAGGCCAAGCAATCCAATGAAGTTGTCTCAGGTACTTTCATGGTTAACTCTAATCCGGCAAGGATATTATTTGATAGCGGTGCTAATTTGTCTTTTGTGTCGACTCGATTTGTGTATAAGCTTAACAAACCACTAGCTAAGTTAAGTCATCTGGTAGAAGTCGAAATAGCGGATGATAAGACGGTGCTAGGGGTTGATGTGTGTAAGGATTGTAATGTTGTGTTTGGTACCGAAACGATTAATATTGATCTCATTCCAATGACCTTGGGTGAGTTTGATATTGTTGTTGGTATGGATTGGCTCGATCGTTATAGAGCCGATATTTCATGCCATGAAAAGTTCATTCGTGTAAAGACCCCAAGTGGGGGAGAGTTGATTATTCATGGCGAATAAACGAAGAAGACTCGTACCATTATGCACTTATGCACCGGCGCGACGTTTTCTAAAGAGTGGTGGGATGGTTTTTCTTGCCCATGTGGTTGATACTCGTGATGAACCACCGTCTATTCGTGAAATTCCGGTGGTAAAGGAATTTGAAGACGTTTTTCCAGATGAGTTACCGGGTGTTCCGACGGAAAGACAAGTTGAATTTCGCATTGAGTTGGTTCCGGGAGCTATTCCCATTGCTAAAACTCCTTATCGTTTAGCGCTGACGAAAATGCAAGAGTTGTTAAATCAAACCCAAGAGTTGCTTGAAAAGGGTTTTATTCGACCGAGTGCCTCGCCATGGGGTGCTTCAGTTTTATTTGTGAAGAAGAAAGATGGTAGCATGCGGATGTGCATCGATTATCGGGAGTTGAACAAAGTGACGATCAAGAATCATTATCCATTACCTCGGATTGAAGATTTTTTTGACCAACTCCAAGGTGCAACCTACTTTTCTAAGATTGACTTACGGTCCGGCTATACCAAGTGTGGGTCCGTGAGGAAGATATAGAGAAAACGGCTTTTCAAACGCGTTACGGGCATTATGAGTTTGTGGTTATGCCTTTTGGTCTTACGAATGCACCGGTGGCATTCATGGATCTTATGAACCGGGTGTGCCAACCTATGTTGGAAAAGTCGGTAATTGTGTTCATTGACGACATACTTGTTTATTCTAAGAGTATGAAGGAACATGAGCACCATTTGCGTGAAGTGTTGAAGACGTTGCGGAAGGAGAAGTTTTATGCAAAATTCTCCAAATGTAAATTTTGGCTAAGGGAAGTGCAATTCCTTGGCTATATTGTGAATCGAGAAGGTATTCAAGTAGACCCTGGGAAGATTGAGATGGTGAAGAATTGGGGAAAACCGACTACACCTACAGAAATTCAAAGTTTTCTCGGATTGGCAAGTTATTATCGTCAGTTTATCCAAGACTTTTAACGAAGTTTGTAACAACCCAACAAAATCGTCATTGATGGCGCCGTTAACTTAGGTCCCGTTACGTGGTCATAGTCCCTAAATGAGACGCGTTTGACCAAAATTATGTCGCATTCATTTGAAACGTACAAGACTTACAAAGTTTTAAGTTACCAAGTGGTTCGACAACAAGTTTAAGTTTACAAAAGTGATAAAGTATAAATGAAATATCTTGCGACATAATTAGTTTTAAATCACGGTTGCTATAAATAGCGTAAGTATGTATGCTTTAAGTTTGAATCCAAAAGTGCTATCGCTAGCGTATCCATGTATGCTCGACTCCAAGCAAGTAATCAGAATGTATGCATGTATGTTTGACCCCAAGCAAGTATGAGTGTACGCGGAAGCATGTATCAAATAGCCATTCATGAACCTGAGAAACATATAGAAAACTGTCAACGAAAACGTCGGTGAAATCATAGGGGTATTTGTAAACTTTGTTTTTGAACCACAAGATTTTGTATTTCCATAACGTTGATTATCCAAATCGTTTGCATTCCAAAAGTATGATCGCGAGTGAAATGTCCCGTTCTTATTGATTAAAAACGTTCCATATTAATTGATTTCGTTGCGAGGTTTTGACCTCTATATGAGACGTTTTTCAAAGACTGCATTCATTTTAAAACAAACCATAACCTTTATTTCATCAATAAAGGTTTAAAAAGCTTTACGTATATTATCAAATAATGATAATCTAAAATATCCTGTTTACACACGACCATTACATAATGGTTTACAATACAAATATGTTACAACGAAATAAGTTTCTTGAATGCAGTTTTTACACAATATCATACAAGCATGGACTCCAAATCACGTCCTTTTTTAAGTATGCGACAGCGAAAGCTCTTAATAATCACATGAGAATAAACATGCTTAAAACGTCAACAAAAATGTTGGTGAGTTATAGGTTTAACCTATATATTATCAAAACATAATAATAGACCACAAGATTTCATATTTCAATACACATCCCATACATAGAGATAAAAATCATTCATATGGTGAACACCTGGTAACCGACATTAACAAGATTCATATTTAAGAATATCCCCATCATTCCGGGACACCCTTCGGATATGATATAAATTTCGAAGTACTAAAGCATCCGGTACTTTGGATGGGGTTTGTTAGGCCCAATAGATCTATCTTTAGGATTCGCGTCAATTAGGGTGTCTGTTCCCTAATTCTTAGATTACCAGACTTAATAAAAAGGGGCATATTTGATTTTGATAATTCAACCATAGAATGTAGTTTCACGTACTTGTGTCTATTTTGTAAATCATTTATAAAACCTGCATGTATTCTCATCCCAAAAATATTAGATTTTAAAAGTGGGACTATAACTCACTTTCACAGTTTTTTTACTTCGTCGGGAAGTAAGACTTGGCCACTGGTCGATTCACGAACCTATAACAAATATGTACATATATATCAAAGTATGTTCAAAATATATTTACAACACTTTTAATACATTTTGATGTTTTAAGTTTATTAAGTCAGCTGTCCTCATTAGTAACCTACAACTAGTTGTCCACAGTTAGATGTACAGAAAATAAATCGATATATATTATCTTGAATCAATCCACGACCCAGTGTATACATATCTCAGTATTGATCACAACTCAAACTATATATATTTTGGAATCAACCTCAACCCTGTATAGCTAACTCCAACATTCACATATAGAGTGTCTATGGTTGTTCCGAAATATATATAGATGTGTCGACATGATAGGTTAAAACATTGTATACGTGTTTATGGTATCTCAAGATTACATAATATACAATACAAGTTGATTAAGTTATGGTTGGAATAGATTTGTTACCAATTTTCACGTAGCTAAAATGAGTAGTTTTTACCAATTTTGTTTTGCTCGCCATTTCTTCGTTTCTAATCCGTTTTGAGTGATTTAAGCATCCACGGTTTCGTATTGAACTTGAATTTATGAAACTAAACAGAAAAGGTATATGTTTATAGTCAGAAATACAAGTTACAAGTCATTTTTGAAAGAGGTAGTCATTTCCGTCGAAAGAACGACATCTTGATGACTGTTTTGAAAAACATACTTTCACTTTGAGTTTAACCATGATTTTTGGATATGGTTTCATGTTCATAATAAAAATCATTTTCCCAGAAGTATAGCTTTTAAATAAAAGTTTTTCATAGTTTTTAATTATCCAAACCAAAACAGCCCCCGGTTGTAACTACGACGGCGTAAATCCGGTTTTATGGTGTTTATCGTGTTTCCGGGTTTTAAATCATTAAGTTAGCATATCATATAGATATACATCATGTGTATAGTTGATTTTAAAAGTGTAGTTAGAAGGATTAACTTTATTTGCGAACAAGTTTAGAATTAACTAAACTATGTTCTAGTGATTACAAGTTTACCACTTCGAATATGATAGCTTTTTATGTATGAATTGAATGATGTTATGACCATTATTACTACCTTAAGTTCCTTGGATAAACCTACTACAAAAGAGAAAAATGGATCTAGCTTCAACGGATCCTTGGATGGCTCGAAGTTCTTGAAGCAGAATCATGACACGAAAACAAGTTCAAGTAAGATCATCACTTGAAATAAGATTGTTATAGTTATAGAAATTGAACCAAAGTTTGAATATGATTATTACCTTGTATTAGAATGATAACCTACTGTAAGAAATAAAGATTTCTTGAGGTTGGATGATCACCTTACAAGATTTGAAGTAAGCTAGCAAACTTAGAAGTATTCTTGATTTTATGTAACTAGAACTTGTAGAATTTATGAAGAACACTTAGAACTTGAAGATAGAACTTGAGAGAGATTAATTAGATGAAGAAAATTGAAGAATGAAAGTGTTTGTAGGTGTTTTTGGTCGTTGGTGTATGGATTAGATATAAAGGATATGTAATTTTGTTTTCATGAAAATAAGTCATGAATGATTACTCATATTTTTGTAATTTTATGAGATATTTCATGCTAGTTGCCAAATGATGGTTCCCACATGTGTTAGGTGACTCACATGGGCTGCTAAGAGCTGATCATTGGAGTGTATATACCAATAGTACATACATCTAAAAGCTGTGTATTGTACGAGTACGAATACGGGTGCATGCGAGTAGAATTGTTGATGAAACTTAACGAGGATGTAACTGTAAGCATTTTTGTTAAGTAGAAGTATTTTGATAAGTGTCTTTAAGTCTTTCAAAAGTGTATGAATACATATTAAAATACTACATGTATATACATTTTAACTGAGTCGTTAAGTCATCGTTAGTCGTTACATGTAAGTGTTGTTTTGAAACCTTTAGGTTAACGATCTTGTTAAATGTTGTTAACCCATTGTTTATTAAATCAAATGAGATGTTAAATTATTACATTATCATGATATCATGATGTATTAATATATCTTAATATGTTATATATACATTAAATGTCGTTACAACGATAATCGTTACATATATGTCTCGTTTCAAAATCATTAAGTTAGTAGTCTTGTTTTTACATATGTAGTTCATTGTTAATATACTTAATGATATGTTTACTTATCATAATATCATGTTAACTATATATATATCCATATATATGTCATCATATAGTTTTTACAAGTTTTAACGTTCGTGAATCACCGGTCAACTTGGGTGGTCAATTGTCTATATGAAACCTATTTCAATTAATCAAGTCTTAACAAGTTTGATTGCTTAACATGTTGGAAACACTTAATCATATAAATATCAATTTCATTTAATATATATATAAACATGGAAAAGTTCGGGTCACTACAGTACCTACCCGTTAAATAAATTTCATCCCGAAATTTTAAGCAGTTGGAGGTGTTGACGTATCTTCTGGTAATAAGTGCGGGTATTTCTTCTTCATCTGATCTTCTCGTTCCCAGGTGAACTCAGGTCCTCTATGAGAATTCCATCGAACCTTAACAATTGGTATCTTGTTTTATTTAAGTCTTTTAACCTCACGATCCATTATTTCGACGGGTTCTTCGATGAATTGAAGTTTTTCATTGATTTGGATTTCGTCTAACGGAATAGTGAGATCTTCTTTAGCAAAACATTTCTTCAAATTCGAGACGTGGAAAGTGTTATGTACAGCCGCGAGTTGTTGAGGTAACTCAAGTCGGTAAGCTACTGGTCCGACACGATCTATAATCTTGAATGGTCCAATATACCTAGGATTTAATTTCCCTCGTTTACCAAATCGAACAACACCTTTCCAAGGTGCAACCTTAAGCATGACCATCTCTCCAATTTCAAATTCTATATCTTTTCTTTTAATGTCGGCGTAGCTCTTTTGTCGACTTTGGGCGGTTTTCAACCGTTGTTGAATTTGGATGATCTTCTCGGTAGTTTCTTGTATTATCTCCGGACCCGTAATCTGTCTATCCCCCACTTCACTCCAACAAATCGGAGACCTGCACTTTCTACCATAAAGTGCTTCAAACGGAGCCATCTCAATGCTGGAATGGTAGCTATTGTTGTAGGAAAATTCTGCTAACGGTAGATGTCGATCCCAACTATTTCCGAAATCAATAACACATGCTCGTAGCATGTCTTCAAGCGTTTGTATCGTCCTTTCTGTAATGACCCGAACTTTTCTATGTTTATATATATTAATTGAGATTGATATTTACATGATTAAATATTTCCAACATGTTAAGCAATCAAACTTGTTAAGACTTGATTAATTGAAATATGTTTCATATAGACAATTGACCACCCAAGTTGACCGGTGATTCACGAACGTTAAAACTTGTAAAAACTATATGATGACATATATATGGATATATATATAGTTAACATGATACTATGATAAGTAAACATATCATTAAGTATATTAACAATGAACTACATATGTAAAAACAAGACTACTAACTTAATGATTTTTAAACGAGACATATATTTAACGATTATCGTTGTAAAGACATTTAATGTATATATATCATATTAAGAGATATTCATACATGATAATATGATGATAATATAATAATTTAAAATCTCATTTGATATTATAAACATTGGGTTAACAACATTTAACAAGATCGTTAACCTAAAGGTTTCAAAACAACACTTACATGTAACGACTAACGATGACTTAACGACTCAGTTAAAATGTATATACATGTAGTGTTTTAATATGTATTTATACACTTTTGAAAGACTTCAATACACTTATCAAAATACTTCTACTTAACAAAAATGCTTACAATTACATCCTCGTTCAGTTTCATCAACAATTCTACTCGTATGCACCCGTATTCGTACTCGTACAATACACAGCTTTTAGATGTATGTACTATTGGTATATACACTCCAATGATCAGTTCTTAGCAGCCCATGTGAGTCACCTAACACATGTGGGAACCATCATTTGGCAACTAGCATGAAATATCTCATAAAATTACAAAAATATGAGTAATCATTCATGACTTATTTACATGAAAAAAAAATTACATATCCTTTATATCTAATCCATACACCAATGACCAAAAACACCTACAAACACTTTCATTCTTCAATTTTCTTCATCTAATTGATCTCTCTCAAGTTCTATCTTCAAGTTCTAAGTGTTCTTCATATATTCTACAAGTTCTAGTTACATAAAATCAAGAATACTTTCAAGTTTGCTAGCTCACTTCCAATATTGTAAGGTGATCATCCAACCTCAAGAAATATTTGTTTCTTACAGTAGGTTATCATTCTAATACAAGGTAATAATCATATTCAAACTTTGGTTCAATTTCTATAACTATAACAATCTTATTTCAAGTGATGATCTTACTTGAACTTGTTTTCGTGTCATGATTCTGCTTCAAGAACTTCGAGCCATCCAAGGATCCGTTGAAGCTAGATCCATTTTTCTCTTTTCCAGTAGGTTTATCCAAGGAACTTAAGGTAGTAATGATGTTCATAACATCATTTGATTCATACATATAAAGCTATCTTATTCGAAGGTTTAAACTTGTAATCACTAGAACATAGTTTAGTTAATTCTAAACTTGTTCGCAAACAAAAGTTAATCCTTCTAACTTAACTTTTAAAATCAACTAAACACATGTTCTATATCTATATGATATGCTAACTTAATGATTTAAAACCTGGAAACACGAAAAACACCGTAAAACCGGATTTACGCCGTCGTAGTAACACCGCGGGCTGTTTTGGGTTAGTTAATTAAAAACTATGATAAAATTTGATTTAAAAGTTGTTATTCTGAGAAAATAATTTTTATTATGAACATGAAACTATATCCAAAAATTATGGTTAAACTCAAAGTGGAAGTATGTTTTCTAAAATGGTCATCTAGACATCGTTCATTGGACTGAAATGACTACCTTTACAAAAACGACTTGTAACTTATTTTTCCGACTATAAACCTATAATTTTTCTGTTTAGATTCATAAAATAGAGTTCAATATGAAACCATAGCAATTTTATTCACTCAAAACGGATTTAAAATGAAGAAGTTATGGGTAAAACAAGATTGGATAATTTTTCTCATTTTAGCTACGTGAAAATTGGTAACAAATCTATTCCAACCATAACTTAATCAACTTGTATTGTATATTATGTAATCTTGAGATACCATAGACACATATACAATGTTTCAACCTATCATGTCGACACATCTATATATATGTCGGAACAACCATAGACACTCTATATGTGAATGTTGGAGTTAGCTATACAGGGTTGAGGTTGATTCCAAAACATATATAGTTTGAGTTGTGATCAATACTGAGATACGTATACACTGGGTCGTGGATTGATTCAAAATAATATTTATCAATTTATTTCTGTACATCTAACTGTGGACAACTAGTTGTAGGTTACTAACGAGGACAGCTGACTTAATAAACTTAAAACATCAAAATATATTAAAAGTGTTGTAAATATATTTTGAACATACTTTGATATATATGTATATATTGTTATAGGTTCGTGAATCAACCAGTGGCCAAGTCTTACTTCCCGACGAAGTAAAAATCTGTGACAGTGAGTTATAGTCCCACTTTTAAAATCTAATATTTTTGGGATGAGAATACATGCTGGTTTTATAAATGATTTACAAAATAGACACAAGTACGTGAAACTACATTCAATGGTTGAATTATCAAAATCGAATATGCCCCTTTTTATTAAGTCTGGTAATCTAAGAATTAGGGAACAGACACCCTAATTGATGCGAATCCTAAAGATAGATCTATTGGGCCTAACAAACCCCATCCAAAGTACCGGATGCTTTAGTACTTCGAAATCTATATCATATCCGAAGGGTGTCCTGGAATGATGGGGATATTCTTATATATGCATCTTGTTAATGTCAGTTACCAGGTGTTCACCATATGAATGATTTTTATCTCTATGTATGGGATGTGTATTGAAATATGAAATCTTGTGGTCTATTATCATAATTTGATATATATAGGTTAAACCTATAACTCACCAACATTTTTGTTGACGTTTTAAGCATGTTTATTCTCAGGTGATTATTAAGAGCTTCCGCTGTCACATACTTAAATAAGGACGAGATTTGGAGTCCATGCTTGTATGATATTGTGTAAAAACTGCATTCAAGAAACTTATTTTGTTGTAACATATTTGTATTGTAAACCATTATGTAATGGTAGTGTGTAAACAGGATATTTTAGATTATCATTATTTGATAATCTACGTAAAGCTTTTTAAAACTTTTATCTATGAAATAAAGGTTATGGTTTGTTTTAAAAATGAATGCAGTCTTTGAAAAACGTCTCATATAGAGGTCAAAACCTCGCAACGAAATCAATTAATATGGAACGTTTTTAATCAATAAGAACGGGACATTTCACTTTTGCTCTGCCCATCAGTTTGTGGATGATAGGCAGTACTCATGTCTAGATGAGTTCCTAATGCTTGCTGTAATGTCTGCCAGAATCTTGAAATAAATCTGCCATCCCTATCAGAGATAATAGAGATTGGTATTCCATGTCTGGAGACGACTTCCTTCAAATACAGTCGTGCTAACTTTTCCATCTTGTCATCTTCTCTTATTGGCAGGAAGTGTGCTGATTTGGTGAGACGATCAACTATTACCCAAATAGTATCAAAACCACTTGCAGTCCTTGGCAATTTAGTGATGAAATCCATGGTAATGTTTTCCCATTTCCATTCCGGGATTTCGGGTTGTTGAAGTATACCTGATGGTTTATGATGCTCCGCTTTGACCTTAGAACACGTCAAACATTCCCCTACGTATTTAGCAACATCGGCTTTCATACCTGGCCACCAAAAATGTTTCTTGAGATCCTTGTACATCTTCCCCGTTCCAGGATGTATTGAGTATCTAGTTTTATGAGCTTCTCTAAGTACCATTTCTCTCATATCTCCAAATTTTGGTACCCAAATTCTTTCAGCCCTATACCGGGTTCCGTCTTCCCAAATATTAAGATGCTTCTCCGATCCTTTGGGTATTTCCTCCTTTAAATTTCCCTCTTTTAAAACTCCTTGTTGCGCCTCCTTTATTTGAGTAGTAAGGTTATTGTGAATCATTATATTCATAGATTTTATTCGAATGGGTTCTCTGTCCTTCCTGCTCAAGGCGTCGGCTACCACATTTGCCTTCCCCGGGTGGTAACGAATCTCAAAGTCGTAATCATTCAATAATTCAATCCACCTACGCTGCCTAATATTCAGTTGCTTCTGATTAAATATATGTTGGAGACTTTTGTGGTCGGTATATATAATACTTTTGACCCCATATAAATAATGCCTCCAAGTCTTTAATGCAAAAACAACAGCACCCAATTCCAAATCGTGAGTCGTATAATTTTCCTCGTGAATCTTCAATTGTCTAGACGCATAAGCAATCACCTTCGTTCGTTGCATTAATACACAACCGAGACCTTGCTTTGATCCATCACAATAAATCACAAAATCATCATTCCCTTCAGGCAATGACAATATAGGTGCCGTAGTTAGCTTTTTCTTCAATAACTGAAACACCTTCTATTGTTCATCCTTCCATTCAAATTTCTTCCCTTTATGCGTTAATGCAGTCAAGGGTTTTGCTATTTTGGAGAAATCTTGGATGAATCTTCTGTAGTAACCAGCCAATCCTAAAAATTTACGTATATGCTTCGGAGTTTTTGGGATTTCCTACTTTTCAACGGTTTCGATCTTTGCCGGGTCCACCTGGATACCTTCTTTGTTCACTATGTGACCGAGGAATTGAACTTCTTCCAATCAAAATGCACACTTTGAAAACTTATCGTACAGTTTTTCTTTCCTCAATACTTCTAGCACTTTTCTTAAATGTTCTTCGTGCTCTTGATCATTCTTTGAGTAAATAAGTATGTCATCGATGAAAATAATGACAAACTTGTCAAGATATGGCCCACACACTCGATTCAAAAGGTCCATGAACACAGCTGGTGCATTAGTCAATCCAAACGGCATAACCATAAACTCGTAATGACCATAACGCGTCCTAAAAGCAGTTTTTGGAATATCATCCTCCTTTACTCGCATTTGATTTGATATCCAGAACGTAAATCGATCTTCAAATAAACTGACGAGCCTTGTAGTTGATCAAATAAGTCGTCAATTCTCGGCAGTGGATAACGGTTTTTGATGGTAAGTTTGTTCAACTCTCTGTAGTCAATACACAACCTAAATGTACCATCCTTCTTATTGACAAACAAACCAGGAGCTCCCCATGGTGACGTGCTTGATCGAATGAAACCATTCTAATAGTTCTTGCAGTTTGCTTTGCAGTTCTTTCATCTCGCTGGGTGCGAGTCTGTAAGGAGCACGAGCTATTGGTGCAGATCCTGGTATAAGATCTATTTGAAATTCAACAGATCGATGTGGAGGTAGTCTCGGTAATTCTTTCGGAAATATATCGGGAAATTCTTTTGCTACAAAAACATCATTGATGCTCTTTTCTTCAGTTTGTACTTTCTCGACATGTGCTAGAACAGCATAGCAACCTTTTCTTATTAGTTTTTGTGCCTTCAAATTACTAATAAGATGTAGCTTCGTGTTGCCCTTTTCTCCGTACACCATTAAGGGTTCTCCTTCTTCTCGTACAATGCGAATTGCATTTTTGTAACATACAATCTCTGCTTTCATCTTCTTCAGCCAGTCCATGCCAACTATTACATCAAAACTCCCTAACTCTACTGGTATCAAATCAATCTTAAATATTTCGCTACTCAGTTTAATTTCTCGATTCCGGCATATATTATCTGCTGAAATTAATTTACCGTTTGCTAATTCGAGTACAAATTTACTATCCAACGGCGTCAATGGACAACTTAATTTAGCACAAAAATCTCTACTCATATAGCTTCTATCCGCACCCGAATCAAATAAAACGTAAGCAGATTTATTGTCAATAAGAAATGTACCCGTAACAAGCTCCGGGTCTTCCTGTGCCTCTGCTCATTAATATTGAAAACTCTTCTGCGGCCTTGTCCATTCGTGTTCTCCTGGTTCGGGTAATTTCTAATAATGTGGACCGGTTTTCCACATTTATAACAAACTACATTGGCATAACTTGTTCCGACACTACTTGCTCCGCCATTACTCGTTCCGACACCATTTGTTCCTTTCCTTCTGTTTACCCCTGGTCCGTAGACCTCACACTTCGCCGCGCTACGACCATTTCTTTTACACTTGTTGCAAAATTTGGTGCAGAACTCCGAGTGATACTTTTCACACCTTTGGCATAGCTGCTTCTGATTGTTGTTGTTGTTGCGGTTGTTATTGTTATTGAGATGATTGTTGTAGTTGTTGTTGTTGTTGTTGTGAGCCATTCTACATGCCTGTTGTATGGAGGCGGGCTCGTGTGAACTTATATCTTCTTGGATTCTTTCTGGTAATCCTTTCACAAACGCGTTGATCTTCTCTTCCTCATCCTCGAACGCTCCCGGACACAATAGGCACAATTCTGTGAATCGTCTTTCATAAGTGGTAATATCAAATCCTTGGGTTCGTAACCCTCTAAGTTCTGTCTTGAGCTTATTAACCTCAGTTCTGGGACGATGCTTCTCGTTCATCAAGTGCTTGAATGCTGACCACGGTAGCGCGTAAGCATCATCTTGTCCCACTTGCTCTAGATAGGTATTCCACCATGTTAACGCAGAACCTGTGAAGGTATACGTAGCGTACTTCACTTTGTCCTCTTTAGTACACTTACTTATGGAAAACACCGATTCGACCTTCTTGGTCCACCGTTTCAATCCGATCGGTCCTTTGGTTCCATCAAATTCCAAAGGTTTGCAGGCAGTGAATTCTTTGTAGGTGCATCCTACACGATTTCATGTACTGCTAGATCCAAGGTTATTGTTGGTATGTAGCGCAGCCTGTACTGCGGCTATGTTTGAAGCAAGAAAGGCACGAAATTCCTCTTCGCTCATATTCAAGGTGTGTCGAGTAGTCGGTGCCATTTCCTTCAAAATAGTCAAATGAAACGAGTTAATCATATAGAATATCAAGAGTAGTCAATAGTATTTCGTAGCGTAATATGAACTTATTTATAAAAGCTCTTTCTTCATATTAGCGTTTTATACTCTTTAATTCGGGTAGTACCTACCCATTAAGTTCATACTTAGTAGCTAACATGCCATTTCAACTACTACAATTCTATATGAAAAACTAATCACAAAAAAAAAAATATCATATTCAAACCTTTATACAATAACTTGCAAACTTACAATACCGCTTTTTTTTACATATAGCATGAAATATAGCACATAAAACTTTGATACAAAGTAGTTGCGAAGATAATTCTAGTTAATAAATAAGGCGTTCAGCAAAGGCAATAAAGACACGTAATTCATATGTCCAGAAATAAGTCATGCATTTTGGTTTTACTAATACCACTTCCCATCCTTGGTTTTGTGGAACATAACCGTTGTGATCGATAGTAAGACAATGTGTTGTAATGTCGTTAAAAGGATGAAGGTTACGTAATGACCAACAGTCTCGTAATAACCTAAAAACCTCATTTCTTACCCCAATTACCGACTCCGTCACTTGTGGGAACGTTTTTTTACCGATGTTCTTGTTCTCACTTTGGTGAGAAGCGAACATTACTAACCCGTAAGCATAACATGCTTCTTTATGTTGCATGTTAGCCGCTTTTTCTAAATCACGAAGTCCTATATTCGGATATATTGAGTCAAAATAATTTCTTAACCCGTTGCGTAAAATAGCATTTGGGTTCCCCGCAATATATGCGTCAAAGTAAACACATCGTAACTTATGGATTTCCCAATGTGATATCCCCCATCTTTCGAACGAAAGCCTTTTATAAATCAAGGAATTCTTGGAACGTTCTTCGAATGTCTTACAAACTGATCTCGCCTTAAATAGTTGTGCCGAGGAATTCTGACCGACTATAGACAAGATTTTATCAATCATGTCTCCGGGTAGGTCTCTTAAAATATTGGGTTGTCTATCCATTTTGTGTTTTTATACTGTAAAATAGACAAGAGTTAGATTCATAAAAAAATACTTATTAATACAAGCAATTTTTACATATATCATAAATCATAAGCACACTATATTACATATATTACACCACACGAATACAACTATCTTATTCCGACTCGCTCGTTTATTCTTCTTTGGTTTTAGTTCGTTTTGCCAAGTTTCTAGGGATATATGATGTTCCCCTAATACGAGCCGTCATTTTCCACATTGGTTTAGAAAAACCTGGTGGTTTAGAGGTTTCCGGGTTATTGTCACAACTTAAGAAATACGGGTGTTGACGATACATATAAAGTTCATCGGATTTGGAATCAAATTTCTCTATTTTATGCCCTTTCCCTTATTATTCTCTTTTGCCTTATTAAATTGTGTTGGGGTAATTTCTATAACATCATCGGAATCCTTGTCGGGATCCGATTCATCGGAGAATTGGTAATCCTCCCAATACTTTGCTTCCTTGGCGGAAACACCATTGACCATAATTAACTTTGGTCGGTTGGTTGAGGATTTTCTTCTACTTAACCGTTTTATTATTTCCCCCACTGGTTCTATTTCTTCTTCCGATTCCGATTCTTCTTCCGGTTCCGACTCTTCTTCCGATTCCTCTTCGGGAACTTGTGAATCAGTCCACAAATCATTCCAATTTACATTTGACTCTTCATTATTATTAGGTGAGTCAATGGGACTTGTTCTAGAGGTAGACATCTATCATATAATATCAAGCGCGTTAAGAGATTAATATATCACATAATATTCACTGTTAAAAATATATAGTTTCCAACAAAATTTGTTAAGAAATCATTTTTCAAGTAAACACAGTCGAAGTCCAGACTCACTAATGCATCCTAACAAACTCGATAAGACACACTAATGAAAAATTCTGGTTCTCTTAGACCAACGCTCGGATACCAACTGAAATGTCCCGTTCTTATTGATTAAAAACGTTCCATATTAATTGATTTCATTGCGAGGTTTTGACCTCTATATGAGACGTTTTTCAAAGACTGCATTCATTTTAAAACAAACCATAAACTTTATTTCATCAATAAAGGTTTAAAAAGCTTTACGTAGATTATCAAATAATGATAATCTAAAATATCCTGTTTACACACGACCATTACATAATGGTTTACAATACAAATATGTTACAACGAAATAAGTTTCTTGAATGCAGTTTTTACACAATATCATACAAGCATGGACTCCAAATCACGTCCTTTTTTAAGTATGCGACAGCGAAAGCTCTTAATAATCACCTGAGAATAAACATGCTTAAAACGTCAACAAAAATGTTGGTGAGTTATAGGTTTAACCTATATATTATTAAATCATAATAATAGACCACAAGATTTCATATTTCAATACACATCCCATACATAGAGATAAAAACCATTCATATGGTGAACACCTGGTAACCGACATTAACAAGATGCATATTTAAGAATATCTCCATCATTCCGGGACACCCTTCGGATATGATATAAATTTCGAAGTACTAAAGCATCCGGTACTTTGGATGGAGTTTGTTAGGCCCAATAGATCTATCTTTAGAATTCGCGTCAATTAGGGTGTCTGTTCCCTAATTCTTAGATTACCAGACTTAATAAAAAGGGGCATATTCGATTTCGATAATTCAACCATAGAATGTAGTTTCACGTACTTGTGTCTATTTTGTAAATCATTTATAAAACCTGCATGTATTCTCATCCCAAAAATATTAGATTTTAAAAGTGGGACTATAACTCACTTTCACAGTTTTTTTTACTTCGTCGGGAAGTAAGACTTGGCCACTGGTCGATTCACGAACCTATAACAAATATGTACATATATATCAAAGTATGTTCAAAATATATTTATAACACTTTTAATACATTTTGATGTTTTAAGTTTATTAAGTCAGCTGTCCTCGTTAGTAACCTACAACTAGTTGTCCACAGTTAGATGTACAGAAAATAAATCGATATATATTATCTTGAATCAATCCACGACCCAGTGTATACATATCTCAGTATTGATCACAACTCAAACTATATATATTTTGGAATCAACCTCAACCCAGTATAGCTAACTCCAACATTCACATATAGAGTGTCTATGGTTGTTCCGAAATATATATAGATGTGTCGACATGATAGGTCGAAACATTGTATACGTGTCTATGGTATCTCAAGATTACATAGTATACAATACAAGTTGATTAAGTTATGGTTGGAATAGATTTGTTACCAATTTTCACGTAGCTAAAATGAGTAGTTTTTACCAATTTTGTTTTGCTCGCCATTTCTTCGTTTCTAATCCGTTTTGAGTGATTTAAGAGGTCACGGTTTCGTATTGACCTTGAATTTATGAAACTAAATAGAAAAGGTATAGGTTTATAGTCGGAAATACAAGTTACAAATCGTTTTTGAAAGAGGTAGTCATTTCCGTCGAAAGAACGACATCTTGATGACTGTTTTGAAATACATACTTTCACTTTGAGTATAACCATGATTTTTGGATATGGTTTCATGTTCATAAGGAAAATCATTTTCCCAGAATTATAGCTTTTAAATCAAATATTTTCATAGTTTTTAATTATCCAAACCAAAACAGCCCCCGGTTGTAACTACGACGGCGTAAATCCGGTTTTATGGTGTTTATCGTGTTTCCGGGTTTTAAATCATTAAGTTAGCATATCATATAGATATATATCATGTGTATATTTGATTTTAAAAGTGTAGTTAGAAGGATTAACTTTATTTGCGAACAAGTTTAGAATTAACTAAACTATGTTCTAGTGATTACAAGTTTACCACTTCGAATGTGATAGCTTTTTATGTATGAATTGAATGATGTTATGAACATCATTACTCCCTTAAGTTCCTTGGATAAACCTACTGGAAAAGAGAAAAATGGATCTAGCTTCAATGGATCCTTGGATGGCTCGAAGTTCTTGAAGCAGAATCATGACACGAAAACAAGTTCAAGTAAGATCATCACTTGAAATAAGATTGTTATAGTTATAGAAATTGAACCAAAGTTTGAATATGATTATTACCTTGTATTAGAATGATAAACTACTGTAAGAAACAAAGATTTATTGAGGTTGGATGATCACCTTACAAGATTGGAAGTAAGCTAGCAAACTTAGAAGTATTCTTGATTTTATGTAACTAGAACTTGTAGAATTTATGAAGAACACTTAGAACTTGAAGATAGAACTTGAGAGAGATCAATTAGATGAAGAAAATTGAAGAATGAAAGTGTTTTTAGGTGTTTTTGGTCGTTGGTGTATGGATTAGATATAAAGGATATGTAATTTTGTTTTCATGTAAATAAGTCATGAATGATTACTCATATTTTTGTAATTTTATGAGATATTTCATACTAGTTGCCAAATGATGGTTCCCACATGTGTTAGGTGACTCACATGAGCTGCTAAGAGCTGATCATTAGAGTGTATGTACCAATAGTACATACATCTAAAAGCTGTGTATTGTACGAGTACGAATACGGGTGCATACGAGTAGAATTGTTGATGAAACTGAACGAGGATGTAACTGTAAGCATTTTTGTTAAGTAGAAGTATTTTGATAAGTATCTTGAAGTCTTTCAAAAGTGTATGAATACATATTAAAACACTACATGTATATACATTTTAACTGAGTCGTTAAGTCATCGTTAGTCGTTAAATGTAAGTGTTGTTTTGAAACCTTTAGGTTATTATCTTGGTAAATGTTGTTAACCCATTGTTTATTAAATCAAATGAGATGTTAAATTATTACATTATCATGATATCATGATGTATTAATATATCTTAATATGATATATATACATTAAATGTCGTTACAACGATAATCGTTACATATATGTCTAGTTTCAAAATCATTAAGTTAGTAGTCTTGTTTTTACATATGTAGTTCATTGTTAATATACTTAATGATATGTTTACTTATCATAATATCATGTTAACTATATATATATCCATATATATGTCATCATATAGTTTTTACAAGTTTTACCATTCGTGAATCACCGGTCAACTTGGGTGGTCAATTGTCTATATGAAACCTATTTCAATTAATCAAGTCTTAACAAGTTTGATTGCTTAACATGTTGGAAACACTTAATCATATAAATATCAATTTCATTTAATATATATATATAAACATGGAAAAGTTCGGGTCACTACAGGGAGCACCCAATTATCAAGACTTAACTGTTTTGTACCCTGTTACGTAGCGTTAGAACATACACTAAACCCGAAAATATATTTCATCCGCTAACGGTAGCGAACCGTCCGAATGAGGCTCGTCAAGCCCATGTGATCACATAATATAAGTTCTCACTTACACCCTGCAAGTGTAACTAATGATAATTGAAAAGTATAAAAGTTGTTGAAAAGATGAGACTATGATCTCACCTCGAGTGCACGAGTATAAATATACTTCACAAAGTAAATGTGTGCATGAAAGTTGTTTAGTCTTGACTTAAACAAGTAAGTTGTATCAATTAACCGGTTACGACATAAGGTCGGGCGAAATGTGTTCAATTAGTCCTATGGCTCGTTACGACTCGATTAAATAGCATGTGAGTCACGTTGTCAAGTTTCATGCAAGAATCAAGTATAACAGAAGATTAGAATGATTGCATAAGTATTTGTTAAGTTTGAATAAAAGTCAACTTTGGTCAAAGTCAACGAAAAAGTTAACGGGGTCGGGTCAGGTATCCGGCAATTTTTCTATGCAAGATAAGCATATATAAGTATGTTGGCCAAGTTTCATGTTGATCGGGGGTGCGTAGCATAGTTAGAATTAAACGATAATTGGTAATTTTGGACAGCCCACTTTCCACGCTTTAAGCTGCGCCATGGCTAGAGGAGCCGCGCCGTGGCTAGAGGAGCCGCGCCGCGGCTTAACACACACAAAAAATGCTGGTAAGTTTCATGTATATGCTCGAACCAAACTTCAAACAAACATAACTTATGAACCGTAAACATTCAAAACACGTATCTTATATTGTTGGAAAGGTAATTTAACAAGGAATACAACCAAGCACATTTCATTAAACAAAAATATCATTTACAATAACCGAAATCTTTCCGAAAGATCATTATTTAACATTTCAAGCTCAAAAATTCAAATGGTGATTCGGGAATCCAATTTGCACATACGATACGCCGTTTCGAAGGTAATTAAACATAAAATACAACTAAATACTTACTAACAATATTTCATAGCATTCAATGCATCAAAATTCATATTCAAGGTTACTAAACCCTAACCAAAAATCATGAATTCAACAATTTTTGTTTATGAAGTTTTTCTAAGTCAACCAACATACTAAAACGAAGCTAATGATGCTAGTAACACATTTAATACATGAACTTAAACATTTAATCAACATTTAATCACCCAAAATCAAAGATTCAGCACACCCATTTCAAGTTCATGCTAGTTTATGAAAAATAACAAGATCGAGCAAATAAATCACATATTCATGCTAGACTCAAGCCATAGATACTAATTAACACTATTTCAAGTTTATAAAATGAATTAGAGAAATCTAGAGTTTTAGAAATGTTACCCAAACGAGATGAAATTGGTATCAAGTTGTAGAGGATGAAGAGAGGATTCCAAAAGTACAAATCGTTTTGATGTTTGATTGCTAGATTGGAAATGGATGATGAATCTTTGCTTATGAAGAAATTAGAGAAAAAGTAGAAGTATCAAAAATGGTGGGGAGGTGGAAATGAGTGGTGGAGAGGTGGTGACTAGTTCAACTAGTTGCCACTTTGGCCCAATGGCGAATTTAGTCCCTCGAGTTTAAAAGCATGTGCGTGAATTAACCGAACGAATTATTTTAAAAACACAAATTAACGAGAGATGTTATAATTAAATAACGGGAATATTAAGAACGTTATTTAACGAAAGATACGAATTTAGATAATGAAAGATATTATCAAAAAAAAAGACGGGCGTTAAAATAAATTAACGAAAAAATGCGGGATGTTACATTACCTACACCTTAAAAGAAATTTTGTCTCGAAATTTAGTTGGAAGTAGTAGTCGTTGTTCCTTCTCGAGACCTTGCGTTGTCAATTCTACATGGAGTTTGTCATCGATAGTAAGCTCATCGAAAGGAATATCAAGTTCTCGTTCGGCAAGACACTTCTTTAGGTTCGATACATGGAATGTAGTATGAATGGAGACTTAAATGAGTCGGAAAATCTAAACGGATAGCAACGGGTCCAAAACGCCCCAAGATTATAAAAGGATCAAAATATCGTGGATTTAGCTTTCTACGTTTCCCGAAACGGATTGCACCTTTTCAAGGTGCAACTTTTAACATTTCGCGGTCACCCAATTGGAATTCGAGAGGTCTACATCTAACATCGCCATGGTGGCGACTATGGGTCGTCTTGAGCCTTTCTTGGATTTGAACGATCTCTCGGTTGTTTCATGAATGAGTTCGGTTCCGGTGATTTGATTATCATTTACTTCGGTTCAACAATTAAGAAAACGACAATTGCGGCTATATGAGTTTTCGAAATGTGTGGTGTTAATACTCGAATGAAAACTATTGTAGTACTAGAATTCGACTAAAGGCAAATACTTTTCTCAAGTAAATTTGAAGTTGATAACACAAACTCGTATTATGGTTTCCAAGGTTTGAATCGTATGTTTGTTTGGTCTGTTGGTTTGTGGTTAATGTGCTGTACTCATGTCTAAACGTAGTCCCGAGGCTTTTTGTAAGGCACTCCGAAATCTAGAAGTGAAACGAGGATCTCAATCCAAAACGAGGTACATTTCTTTAAGGTATATTGAACAAGTTCTTTAGGACTTGAAAATGTTAGTTAGAACAAGTTTCTTATCAGTTTCTGAAAATGTTTGTTAGGACTATTCACCCTCGTGGCGAATACTAGTATAACGTGAAGAGTCTCTCTCTCCATTGAGAATTTAGATAAAGGTTTTCCTTACACGAAAGTACGAGTGTAATGCAAGAGAAGTTTCTGCCTCGATGTGAGCATATCAAGCGTTTCGTAGTTCGTCGATAAAAGTGTGCGAAGACGAGATAGTATACACTTGTAACATATGTTTTGAAGTTGAAAGAATTTGTCATTCATTCGGAAGCGTAAATATGTTTTGGCAATAATCAAAGATATGTCCCTGGTATGGTTAACAATATTCTCAAAGTTTTTGGATGGCAACAAGGAAAAATAAAGTCATGTACATGGCACATGATGGTGATTAGGTTGATCGAGTCCAATCACCATCACGAGTCATTAGAACTTTGGTATGACTTACCATAATATAACTACGTTGATCGAGCGTCGTTATATTATGCTAACTCATACCTCCATTCCCACATCACTCCATAGAATCAAGTTCGTGTAATTGTGAAGATTTAAAATGAACAAAGTGTAACGACGTCTCTAACGTGACTCGTATTGAATCGAAAGAATTTGTACAATTCTGAAGAAGCGTTCCCCAAGGGAAGTGTATAAATGATTGTCTACGTCAATGCGGTTCAAGTCAAACAATAATGTCTTGAGGTACGAAGAGACTAACGAATTATGATAACGATTAGTACGCAATCGTAGTGATAAATAGTGATGATGATACCCACCTAGAGTAATGGTGGTAGTAATAAGAAGTCTTAGATAGTGAAGAACACCGGTGTAACATCGGTAGTGGTTAGTGATTGCCATGGTGATGGAAAATTCACAGCGCTCGTGGATAGTAAGCTGAGACGGTGGCGAATAACAACCAAGGAGTCAGAGTTCCCGAACTATAGTGACTAACGAAGTTAACGTCATCCTTGCGCGTATGAATCTCGAATTTACGTGTGTTAGCAGAAAGTGGCAGAATACGGATTCGTATGATGAAAATTTGGTACCATTAAGGAGTTCACCTAAGAATGATTCAAGTATATATGCACAAGTAGTTAAGTAAGTGCTATCTATATGCACAAGTAGTCTAGACTTACTAATGCATCATAACGACTCTGTCAGACACACTAATGCATATCCTAGATCCCTACAACCAACGCTCTGATACCATCTGTAACGACCCGACAAAATCATCATTGACGGCATCATTAACTTAGGTCCCGTTACGTGGTCATAGTCCCTAAATGAGACGTGTTTGACCAAAATTATGTCGCATTCATTTGAAACGTACAAGACTTACAAAGTTTTAAGTTACCAAGCCGTTCGACAACAAGTTTAAGTTTACAAAAGTGATAAAGTATAAATGAAATAACTTGCGACATAATTAATTTTAAATCACGGTTGCTATATGTGATGACCCGGAAATTTCTGACCAAATTTAAACTTAATCTTTAACGTTTCCGACACGATAAGCAAAGTCTATGAAGTTAAATCTCAAAATTTTGAACTATTCAATTACCCTTCGATTGTTCTCAACGATTCGCGAACAATTATATGTAAATAGATACATATATTATAACTTGAAAACGTAACAAAGTGTTAAGTAAATGATACTGTGCATTAAACTTATTGGTTTGATTATCTGATTGATATATTCAACTACGGAGTTAAAAGATTATGCCAAACGATTGAATTAAAAGATATTTATTGAGTCCCTTAAGGATTATGATATTATTACGGGTCTCTGTTGTGAGGTCCACGCTGATTTGAGAAATTATTCCTTTTTAACGGTATTCGGAATAAATTGTAAAATGTCAGATAATGAAAGTTAGATAAAAGTTAATGGAGAACTAAACTGCATAATATTCAATTGATTGTGTTTCAAATGTGTGAAAACGTTTTTAGATATTATAGAATTAATTGTTAATATGTTTTTGTTTAAATAACGTAATTTGGACACGTACAAAATAAGGAATATTAACTGTTAGAATTAAATCTATGAATAACTTGCGACGTATATTTAAAACGTGTTTTTAAATATTAACTTGGTTACAAAACATTTTGATTTAAAACAATATTATTAAATATACTTTGTTAGATAACGAGCCATTGATTTATAGAAGTAAATGACCAAAACACTTAATTGTATAAGTTACATATCAAGTGGTATAGTTTTTGAATAATTTAAATCTATATTTTGACAAAGGTACGAGTCACGAAAGGTAAAGTGCCAGTTTTCTTAGTGTATGAAAGGACGTTCAAAAAACCGGAACCGGGACATAAGTCGAGTGACAACGTACGACTTATCGGAACAAAAATTACAAGTCAACTATGCACGTGAATTTAATATAATATATAATTAATTATTTAAATTAAATATATTATATATATTATATAAAAATATGTCGACAAGCTAAAAGTTAAACAAATGTGAGCTGGATCAGAGGGCCATGCGATCGCAAGGCCTTGATGCCCAAAAATCATGCGATCGCATGGTGGGCTGGGACAAGTCAGGTACTATAAAATGTGAAGCCTGGTGATCAAATTCAATATATATTTCATCAATCTATCTCTTGCTCCGTATTATATTTATATATTATTATTATTATTATTATTATTATTATTATTATTATTATTATTATTATTATTATTATTATTATTATTATTATTATTATTATTATTATAATTATTAAGATTAATATTATTATTAATCTTATTATTATTATTAGTATTATTTTTAGTAATATTATTACATAAAATATTACGACGAGGTTATGAGCGTGTCACTTTCAAAAATGGGTTTCGAGCAAGATAGAGCTAAGGAAATGATGGGTTATTGCCAAGGAGGTTATGGGTAATATTCGGGGGTATATTTGTGAATCAAACCTAGTGTTTATCATCTCCGTTACGTCTACGTACTTTCCTGCAATATTGAATCACAATATTGATACGTGAGTATTCATATCTTATTTTTTATATATTAATTGTGTATCCATGTCTAGTGCTTGAGTATATATATTTATGCATACTTGTTTGCTAAATTTCGTCTTTAAACAGTTTATAATGAATCGCGAATTAAATACATATATTACTGTAAAAAGGTATATGATATGCATGTTTTTGGAAAGCTGGCGAAAAATCAATAACTTTTCATTTAGATATCGAATAGTTTCGATGAACGAATTAAAAGATATGATCAACTGAATTATGATTGACGTTAATTGAAATTGCTGTTAAATCTGCAATTAAGATTTAAACAACTTGTTTACGAGATTGATAAAATAAATTTTTAAATATTACAAGCCGAGTAAATGAATTCTTATATAAGGCACGTCTCATTTTGTTGAACAATTGTCAAAACTGATTCTTTTATCATATTTTAAAGCCTTATAAAAACAATAGTTTAATTTTACAAGAATTGGGAAACTATGAGAAATTTTAAAATGATTCGATTACCATGATCATTCAACTATTGTATTGAGTCAGATTGACTTTTTGAAATAACTTTTGATAACTTTTGTATGTCGATCTCGAGCATTAGGATTATGATACACCATGACCTGACCTAGCTTGATAGACATTTATTGACCAATATATGTTCTCTAGGTTGAGATCTACAATTATTTGATATTCCAAGTTTCGTTCACATTACGATGAACAACTTATTGTGCTGCTAAGGTGAGTTTCATATGCTCCCTTTTTAATTGCTTTTGCAATCTATATTTTTGGGCTGAGAATACATGCACTTTATTTTAAACGCAATGGATACAAGTACATACTAAATTCTACACCGAGTTTGAACCAAAAATCCCTTAGCTTTGGTAACTAGTAACTGCCGTTATAAGAACTGGTGGGCGCGAGTAGTTATATATGGATCCATAGGGCTTGATATCCCCGTCCGAGCTAGAGAGTGTAACGACCCTACTTTTTCCGTTATCTTTTACCGTTAATTATTTAACAACCGTTAACTGTTATTCGTGCCACATCATTTCTATGACCTATATTATTATTTTTTTAATAATATATTAATTATTATGTGTTAAATGAATATTCGTATTCATATTTTAAGTTACACGCTTCTACGTGTCGCGGATTTCTATCCGGCGAATCTTTTCGGTTTTCAAACCAACGGTCAAGCTTTTGGGGTTTTTAAATCCAAATTATTTTAAATATGATATTTTGATGTCATATGATTATATATAGTGTTTATATATTTTATTCGTCGCGTATTTGTTATCTCTCCGAAAAATCAATCGCGTAGTAGCGTTTTCGCGTTTCGGGTTTTCGTTCGGGCATTCAGGCCACAAGAATTCTTTTATTTATCAAAGTTGGTCCACAAAGGGGCCTACACCATCAAAAATTCGGCCAAATGGGACCCCCTCCCCATTTTCATTTTTTTCATTTTTCATTTCATTATCATTTTACATTTCCTTGTTTTTCCCTAAACCTAATTTCTCTCCTCTTCCTCTTTTCTTTTTTATTGGCCGTCACTTTCTCACTATCATCATCATCAATTCATCATCAAATCAAGCTTGGATCATAGGGCTTTTTACATAATCGGATTGCTCTCGTTCCTCTCTACGCGTTCATACAAAACAATTCTTGATTAGGGTATAAACCCTAACCCTAGCTTTTCAATTTTTCTTTAAATTTTCTGTTTTTATATGTTATAATGATAGTATAATGCTTATATGTTATTGTATTATTGATTGTATGCGTAGAAATGCTCGTTAAATCATGTTTTCGGTTTGATTAATTTGGGACAGCAGCTTGTTTGTTATTTTCTGGAAATTTAACAGTTATAAAAGTGAAATTAAAGTGTCTAGATGAGTTCTTCTCATCAAGACATTAATTTTAGACTCCGGATTCTTGTCATTTCGATTCCCGGATGTCTAGCTATGATTAAAATGGTGTTATGTGGAGATTAAACTATGAAAACGAATTGAACCAGGTTTGGTCCGACTTTGTGACCATTTTTAGAGTCCTTAGGGTGTACTAGTTGTTATGATTGATGATGGGATGAACTTTCATGTTCGGGTCATCGAAATTCGAGCCACGGATCACCCGTTATGACTAAAACACGTTTTTGAGCGGATTAAAGGTCCAAACTGATTAAGAGCTGTAAGTCACGATTTGGTGACTGTTCTTGGGATGTTCTTGAGCACACTAATGTGTCGGGTGGGTTGGTTAGGTGAAGATATATATAAGACTCGCCGAAAACCGATTCCCGGGGCTCAAGTTATGACCCGATGAACTTTTAATTAAAACTTATGGTTAATTATTAAAACTTATGATATAAATAATGATTCTCATTATTATTAAATTACTTATGATATAAAAGTAATTATTATAATTTAAGACTTATGATATACATTTATTATATCATTTAATTATTACTTATGATTTAATTAAACTTTTAATTAAAATATGATTAATAATACTTTTATTAATAATGAAAAATACTTATGATAAGTATTAAACTTATATTATGAGATTATTATAATAAGACTTATAATAAGGATTAAATAATTATTTAATTATTATAAGACTTAGTTATTATTTAATTATGATTTAATTATTAAATACTTATGATTTAATAATTATAATTAGAAACTTATGGTATGATTAATAATTCATTATTAATTAATAATACTTATAATATGATTAAAATTTATTATTAAATAATAATACTTATATTATGTCTAATATTTAATTAATTAATTAAATACTTAGGTTATATTAATTATATTATTTAAACTTATGTTAACTTAACAATTCATTTTAATTTAATTAAACTTATGTTATGACATAATTATACATATTTAACTTTAATAAACATTATAACTTATATTACTACTACAACTTATACTTTTAAAATTAATGTTGACTATGTTTGACCAAGGATGACTTTTGAGTTGACTTTCAGTTGACTTTGACTTTCAGTTGACTTTTGTTGACTTTCTAAATAAGGAAACTTTCCTAATTTAGAAACTTTCCAAAAATAGAAACTTTCTTAAAATAGAAACTTTCCTAAAATAGAAACTTTCCAAAAATGGAAACCTGCTAAAAATAGAAACTTTCTAAAAATAGAAAGTGTGTGTCCGTACGCTGTTTTGATCAAATCGATGCATGCTGAGTATTGTTCTATGTCTACTTGCAACATGTATAATAGCTATCATACTATGACTTGACCTAAGTTAGTTATTTATATCGACCTGCTTTATTTATAGGTCAGCGTTGTGATCATTCCTGATCACTATACTCCATTTGCTGTTCGCTTATTTGTGTTGGTTACTTCATTACTATTAAGGTGAGTTATAGTCCCATTTTTCTATTTAAATCTTTTGGGATGAGAATACATGCAATTTACTTTATATTTTGGACACAAGTGGAGTTTGGTTTAAATTATTCATTGTGAGTTGAACAAAAATATTTCCTAGTCTGGTAACTGTAATCACTGGTTTCTACTGGTGAACGCGAATCCTATGGATAGATCTATCGGGTTTGACAACCCCATTTCGAGCTAGTCACGCTAGCAATTTATAATCGGAATGTTTAGTACTTCGTATTTTGTTGTAGATAAACTTGTTCGGTGTATATTATTTATTGTGTTTGGCAAGGGTAAATAAAGGGTTAAGTGGTTACCAGGTGGCTCACGGAAAATGGAATAATGTTTTTATATGTTTTCGAGCATATAATCTTGTGGTCCAAAAGGGGTTTTTATGTTTTCAAACATAAATTTTTATGGTTTAAATTAAATATTGTTTGCAATATTAAACCTATAATTCACTCAACATTTTTGTTGACAGTTACTCGCATGTTTTATTCTCAGGCTCATAATTGATTGCTTTCGCTGTGCTTAGAGAGTCTGCATATTTATGATGGCAGCTTTTGTTAAACATTAACTTGCATTCTATTTTGATACATTTAATAGTGGATGTTGTTGACTTGTTTTGGTCAACTTTTGGTTAAGTAATAATGTATGGTTCTTCTAAACTTACACATTTTGGTAGGTTTCCTTTATAGGAAATTATTTTTAAATAAAGAATGCAAGGTTATTTATCAAATTCATATAGAGTTATGATCAAGTTGTGGGACCAAGATAACGATGGTCGTCAAGTGTACTTTGACGGGTCGTTTCAGAGAGCTAGCCTTTTAACAGACGTATGCTATTTGAGAAGAGTACACGTTGGTTTGCGTGTATTATTAAGATGATTATACAAAGGGTACAAATTATATATACGTTAAGTTTAGTTACCAGGGTGCTCAATTTCGTAGAATATTTTGATAAACGTTTCTGGATGAAACAACTGAAATCTTGTGATCCACCTTTATATAGAGATTATGTGAAACACTAAAACTATGAACTCACCAACCTTTGTGTTGATACTTGTTAGCATGTTTATTCTCAGGTTACCTAGAAGTCTTTTGCTGTTTGCTTATATGTTAGACAAGCTATGTGCATGGAGTCTTACATGACATATTTTTCAAGTAAACGTTGCATTCACCAAATCATCACCATGTATCTTATTTTGACTGCATTGTCAACGGAAGTATTATTGTAAACTATTATATTACGGTGATTGTCTATATGTAGAAATCATCAGATGTCGAAAACCTTTGATTTAAATATTCATTTATGGTGTGCCTTTTCAAAAGAATGCAATATTTACAAAACGTATCATATAGAGGTCAAATACCTCGCAATGAAATCGATGAATGACGTGTTCGTCCATATGGATTTGGAGCGATCGTCACAGTTGGTATCAGAGCGTTGGTCCTACTGAACCAGGTCTTGCATTAGTGCATCTAACTGATAGTTGTTAGGATGCATTCGTAAGTCTGGACTTCGACTGTGTCTGCATGTCAAAAGTTTTTCTTATCATTCTTAGTCTAGACACGTGTTACTGCATTGATTTCATGAATAGTGTATAGACAAAATTCATATCTTAGCATATCTGTTACTGTAAACTTTGCCTGACAGCTTTCGAAAGATTCCTCCATAATTTGCGGATCCCTTGTACTATATATAGGTATTCTATGTAATTAGAATATCATCCGATATCCAAAAATCATTTCATATCGAAAATCCTTTATCTAACCGTGTAAGATGAATTCTGCATCTAGTTCGAATTCCTTAGATTCCGAAAGCTATTCCGATATGGATTTCCATTCGAGCTTCGAAAGCAGCATAACCGGAATAGATCAACCAATTAGCCATCATCTATTCTGGACGAATTGGGGATGGGTTCGTAATCTACTTAATCATTGGAGACAGGAAGAAGGCAATCCTTTCCATCCACCACATTCACCTCTTGGCGAAGAACCTGAAGCACTTACCGGCGAAAGAGTTCGTAACACCATTTTCACCCTCATTTCCAGAACAGCTCGCAACGACTATGTAATATCCAATATTCTAAATCTTATTTATCCGATCGTTTGAACCACCGATCATCCTAGTATAATAGAAGAAGTCAACGAGCTTCGCGCTCATGTAGTGGCTTTGGAGAATATGGTGCAAGGATTTCAAACGCCAGCAGCAGCACCAGCAGCATAAACAGTACCACCGACAACAACACCAACAGTACCATTACCACAACCAACAACAACATCCCCATCACACGCCTCCACATCACAATCTGTACCTCGAATATCAACATCATACTCACCATAGATACCAAGGAGTATCAACAACAACAAACGATGAAGTATGGAATCATAACTTCATCGAAGAAATATCCTATGGCGATTATATAATCTATAATCTTAGAGATTATTTATTCTAGCCTTAACCATAAATCAGATAGAGTAGAAACCCTGATCGAAATAGTGTATGATTTACAAGCTAGACTTGTTATATCACAACATCAACAGTACCGTCAGCATCATCAGCACCGTCAGTACCATCTGCATCGTCAGCACCAGCAGCATCTGCTACATCACAAGCTCCGCCAGTTCAAGAAAGCACCGTGGACATCATTACGAGTCAACAACGAGTATATTGTATCAATGAGTTACGAAGTAATAACTCAATTCTCTGAAGAATTTATATGCATATTAAATATATAAATTTTAAAACCATCATAAATCTTTTTGTACTAAGCTATTATGTATGAATTGAAAAAGGGTAAATATTACTCGGTTAAATTCATATTACTAATATGCTATGATGTACATCCTTCGTTAACAACTTAACCTTCGTTAACTACAATCTCTATTTCAACTCAATGAATTCCATTTCATAATAAACCAAGTGTATTAATCAATTACATAATTGATTTTACATTTTCAATTTCGTTATACTCGAAACTATCCAGAAAACATCATCTGTGCCTTGCAAAGTTCACAAAAATTCCATGAGCATCAACATCCTTCACCGAGGAATATCAATAAGAATAATTAATGAAGTATCGATTACATTAGCGAAATACTCCGCAAAGATTATGTAATCTTTAATATTTTAGAGATTATTCATTTCTAAGTCAAGCCAAAAATCAAATGAGCTTAATATGATACTAACTCATTAAATCTGTATTACATCGGAAGAAAATGTACATACATATATTTTCATAAAGACGGTAATAAAAATTCTTTTGTACAAAATATTAATTATGAAATCTTTAACAAGTAGGTAATACCTGGGAAATATATAAGTTCACAATTAATATGTGATACTGTACATTCTTCAACTTTGATTCAAAAATTATTAACAATGCTCACAACGATATACAATCGTTTTCATACAAATTCAATTACATATTCTGATATTGACTGATCAGAATCCAAGTCATAACTCTGAACCGGTGAAATCATTCTTAGATATCTACATCTTTCAAAGCTATACTTTGACTTCAAAACTGTGAAAGATCCTTTAGTATTGTTATTATCGAAAATAATCTTGCAATTCCTTTTCAAAGTATCCAGTTTTACCACACTTCCAACCAGTCAACTTCGATTTTTCAGATTAAGCCTTATTGTAACTGTGACAATCGCTCCAAATCCATATGGACGAACACGTCATTCATCGATTTCAATGCGAGGTATTTGACCTTTATATGATACGTTTTGTAAACATTGCATTCTTTTAAAAAGGCACACCATAAATGAATATTTAAATGAAAGATTTTCAACATCTGATGATTTCTACATATAGTCAATCACTGTAAATAATAGTTTACAATAATACTTCCGTTGATAATGCAGTCAAAATAAGATACATGGTGATGATTTGGTGAATGCAACGTTTCCTTGAAAAATATGTCATGTAAGACTCCATGCACATAGCTTGTCTAACACATAAGCAAATAGCGGAAGACTTCTGGGAAACCTGAGAATAAACATGCTAACAAGTGTCAACACAAAGGTTGGTGAGTTCATAGTTTTATTGTTTCATATAATCTGTATATAAAGGTGGATCACAAGATTTCAGTTGTTTCATCCAGAAACGTTTATCAAAATATTCTACAAGATTGAGCACCCTGGTAACTAAACTTTAACGTATATATAATAAGTACCTCTATTTTAACATACATGCAACCAACATGTACAATACACGCAAACCAACGTGTACTAAACTCAAATAGCATACGTCTGTTTTATAGTTCAGGCTAGGGTTTCTATACCTGGAACAGACGGGGATGTCAAGCCCTATGGATCCATATACCACTACTCGCGCCCACCAGTTCTTATAACTGACAGTTACTAGTTACCAAAGCTAAGGGATTTTCGGTTCAAACTCAGTGTAGAATTTAGTATGTACTTGTATCCATTGCGTTTAAAATAAAGTGAATGTATTCTCAGCCCAAAAATATATATTGCAAAAGCAATTAAAAAGGGAGCAAATGAAACTCACCTTAGCAGCATATAAAGTCGTTCACCAAAATGTGATCAAAACTCGGATTACCAAATAATCGTAGATCTCAACCTAGAGAACATATGTTGGTCAATAAATGTCTATCAAGCTATGTCAGGTCATAGTGTATCACAATCCTAATGCTCGAGATCGACATATGATAGTTATCCAAAGTCGTTTCAAAAAGTCAATTTTGACAATAGTTCAACAAAACGAGACGTGCCTTATATAAGGATTCATTTACTCGGTTGGTAATATTTAAAAGATCACTTTATCTCTCTCGTAAACAAGTTGTTTAAATCTTAATTGCAGATTCAAAAGCAATTTCAATTAACGTCAATCATAATTCAGTTGATCATATCTTTTAATCCATTCATCGAAACTATTCGATATCTAAATGAAAAGTTATTGATTTTTCGCCAGCTTTCCAAAAACATATATATCATATACCTTTTACCAGTAATATATGTATCTAATTAGTGATTCATTATAAACTGTTTAACGATGAAATTTAGCATACAAGCATATATAAATATATATACTCAAGCACTAGACATGGATACATAATTAATATATAAAAGATAAAATATGAGTGCTTACGTATCAGTATTGAGATTCAATATTGTAGGAAAGTACGTAGACGTAACGGAGATGATAAACACTAGGTTTGATTCACAAATATACCCCCGAACATTACCCATAACCTCCTTGACAATAACCCATAATTTCCTTAGCTCTATCCCGCTTGAAAACCATTTTGAAAGTGACACGCTCATAACGTTGTCGTAGTATTTTATGTATAATACTAATTAATAAGATTAATAATAATAAGATTAATAAATATTAATCATAATAATAATAATAATAATAATAATAATAATAATAATAATAATAATAATAATAATAATAATAATAATAATAATAATAATAATAATAATAATAATAAATAAATAAAATAAATACGGAGTAATATATGATTAGAGAAGTGTGTGAAAACTGAGCAATTTATAGAACCTTTTCTGAAAAAGTACCCCATGCGATCGCATGAGATTTGTGCTTCAAGGCCATGCGATCGTATGGCTCTCTGATCCAGCTCACAAACTTTTAACTTTTTGTTTGTCGACATAATTTTATATAATTTTATATAATATATTTAATTTATATAATTAATTATATATTATATTAAATTCACATGCATAGTTGACTTGTAATTTTTGTTCCGATAAGTTGTACGTCATCACTCGACTTATGTCCTGGTTCTGGTTTTTCAAATGTCCTTTCGTACGCTGAGAAAACTTGTATTTTACATTTCGTGTCATGTACCTTTGTCAAAATATAGCCTTAAATTATCCCTAAACTATACCACTCAAAGTATATCTTAAACTTTCGAGTATTTTGGTCATTTACTTCTATAAATCATCGTCTCGCTATTTGTTAATATATATAATAACAATCGTTTTTATGACCAAGTTAATATTATATTTTATCGTATTGTTAAATATATATTTTTAATATTAATAAACACGTTTTAAAATACATATCGCCAGTTATTCATATTTCTAATTCCAACAGATAATATTCCCTATTATTGTATGTGTTCAAATTACGTTATTTAAACAAACACTTTACCATTTATTCCGAATACCGTTAAGAATGGATGATTTCCCAAATCAACGTGAACCTCACAACAGAGACCCGTAATAATATCATTATCCTTAAGAGACTCATTAAATATCTTTTAATTAAATCGTTTGGCATAATCTTTTAATTCCGTAGTTGAATATATATTAATCAGATAATCAAACCAATAAGTTTAATGCACAATATCATTTACTTAACACTTTGTTACGTTTTCAAGTTATAGTATATGTATCTATTTACATATAATTGTTCGCGAATCATTGAGAACAATCGAAGGGTAATTGAATAATTCAAAATTTTGAGATTCAACTTCATAGACTTTGCTTATCGTGTCGGAAACGTTAAAGATTAAGTTTAAATTTGGTCAGAAATTTCCGGATCATCACAGTACCTCCCTGTTAAAGAAATTTCGTCCCGAAATTTAAGTGAGGTCGTCATGGCTACCAATAAAAATGTTTTCATGATGAATATGTGTTGATAAATAGAATTTTTATCACCGTTGAATAATATGGATAAAATAATCCAATTACTCGAAGCGTATGAGAGAAGTTATCGTAAAAGAGTGAAATGAAGAAATAGAGATTCGTTTTTAACTCTTGACGTAGTAACGATTGATTTTCGGAATTTAAGGAATAGAAAATCTTCATAATCTATATAAGATTTGATTCTTCGGAATTTGCGGAAATTAGGATTTTCTTTGATTAAATGCGTAATCTGCCTCGATTGCTATGTCTGATATTTCGCTATAAATCGACCTCTTCTGTTTCATTTATTTTCACCACTCCTATAATCTTCTTTCTTATTTCATACATCCCAATAGATTGTGAAAATGCTTAATCCAGTTCTGATTCTTGATATTTTCCTGGTAATCGTATCCTTCATTCTTCTTTTTCATCTGCCACCAGAGGAAGTTATTTTCTTCTACTATTACCTTGGGGTTATAGTGTTTTTCATTCTCCCGTGTCTTTATATTGCTATGCACATTGATATACACGGTTTGTAATTTCGGGGTTGTTATAGGGCTTTATATTTTCCATTATATTTCGGAGCTTCATGCTTTCGTTTTCTCTTCCCGACTTTAAGTCAAGCGAACAATGGTCCAGAATTCGTAGGTATGGATTTCGGAATGAACATAGTTAATGTTCTAAGAAAGAAATTGAAATGACACGATCTTGATTTGTCAAATTACCAGAATATCCGAAAAAGACCGAATCATCAAGAAATATATTTTCTTGATATATTTAGAGATTATATAGAATGAAAGAGTTATGTAACATGATTTATGATGAGGGTGTGATCTGTGAACCTTTGTCACGTTCTATTTAGAAACTCAACATGACTTACTGTAATATAATCATGTCGATCAAGTGTCATTATATTATACTAACTCATGCTTCAGTTCCCAACATTACTTCAAAACATCCATTTTTTCGAATTTTTCAGATTTTAGAAGCTAAAATAGTTTCTTTTATGATGTAACACAGATAGTGCGAAGAGGTAATGATTTCAGATAAGAATGGTTTCGAAAAATATCTTCAGAAATATGGAGGATATTTATAATGGGAGATACGATGATATCTTAGAATATTTAAGATAAGATGATGATGAAGAATATTGTCCGCAAAGGTTTTAGAGTAAGGAGCAAGATATTCGCTAATGATTTTAGCAGACACTGAATCATTTGGATTCTTTGAAGGTAGATTTAGTCTTTGTGATTTGTCCACAGCCTCCTTCATGGTCTGCTCAATCCGTTTTTCAATTCCAAACCTTCTCTTTTTCTCAGCTTTACCACCATACTATTCTTTATCATCAAACTTTTGACTGTTAAAGTCGTTTACCATTTTTGCTGCTTCATCAGCATTGTTCCAATTTCAGAGAACTAGTTCATAGTTTGGGATGTTTTTCAGAAACTTCACATTCGGAGTAAATGAGTCTAGGAGATAGACATTATATGTTTATATATAACTGTTGTCGTAGAAAATGCTGCCAGATTCAAAATACTGATTGCTAATTCCCGGTAGTTGGTATGGCAATTACCGTTATGAGATGTGGATGAGTACATGATAGGGTTTCAATGAGTATAAGGATTTTTTAGAAGGTCGAGGATTAATGAGGTTGTTGGTAAATTTACAGCTAATGTGGTGGAACATAAAAGGTTCCCTAGTAACAAAAACGTATATATCAAGGTTATAATAAGACTAATCTGAAAAGTCGAAATTGACTGGTTGGAAGTGGGGTAAAACTGGATACTTTGAAAAATAAATTGCAAGGTTATTTTCGGTAAAAACAACGCTAAAGGATCTTGCACAGTTTTGAAGTGAAAGTATAGATTTGAAAGATGTAGAGATCTAAGAATGATGTCACCGGTTCAGAGTTATGACTTGGATTCTGATCCGTCAATATCAGAATATGTAATTGAATTTGTATGAAAACAATTGTATATCATTGTGAGTATTGTTAATAATTTTTGAATCAAAGTTGAGGAATGTACAGTGTAACATATTAATTGCGAACTTAAATATTTCCCGGGTATTACCTACCCGTTAAAGATTTCACAATTAATATTTTGTACAAAAGAATTTTTATTACCGTCTTTATGAAAATATATGTATGTATATTTTCTTCAGATGTAACACAGATTTAACGAGTTAATATCATATTAAGCTCATTTGATTTTCGGCTTGACTTAGAAATGATTAATCTCTAAAACATTAAAGATTACATAATCTTTGCGGAGTATTTCGCTAATGTAAATGATACTTCATTATTTATTCTTATTCCTCGGTGAAGGATGTTGATGCTCGTGGAATTTTCATGAACTTCATAAGATATAAATGATGTTTTCGAGTACATCGAAGATAAAAGTGTAAAATCAAACATGTAGTTGATTAATACACTAAGTTCATTATGAAATTGAATTCATTGAGTTGAAACAGATATTGTAGTTAACGATGGTTAAGTCGTTAATGAAGGATGTATATCATAGCATATTAGTAATATGAATTAACCGAGTAGTACCTACTAGTTAAGATTCACACGTAATAGCTTAGTACGAAAAGATTTATTTTGATTTCAAAATTCATATATATTAAATATACATAAAATTTCTTCAGGGGAAATGAGTTAATACTTCATCGGTTATTGTTGCTGGTATTTCTTGGTAACTACAGTGCGTATGACGTTGATGCTCGTGGGACAGATTATGAAGTTGAGGTTTGCGATGCGGATGTTGTTGATGGTGGTAATGGTACTGTTGGTGTTGTTGTTGGTGGTACTGTTGATGCCGGTGATGCTGCTGGTGCTTGTAACCTTTGCACCATATTCTCTAAAGCCATTACCCGAGCGCGAAGCTCGTTGACTTCTTCTACTACACCGGGATGATTGGCGGTTCGGACGAGCGGATGAATAAGATCTAGAATTTGAGATAGTATATTATCGTGATGAGATACTCTGGAAATGAGAGAGAAAATGGTGTCTCGAACAGGTTCGCCGGTAAGTGCTTCAAGTTCTTCACCAAGAGGGCAATGTGGTGGATGGAAGGGATCGCCTTCTTCTTGTCTCCAATAATTAAGTAGGCTACGAACCCATCCCCAATTCATCCAGAATAGGTGATGGCTGATTGGTTGATCCATTCCGATTACACTGTCTTCGGAATTCAGGTGAATATCCATATCGGAATAGCTGTCGGAGTTTAAGGAATTTGAACTAGATACGTGATCCATCTTGTATAATTAGGGAGATGATTTTTGATATGAATCAGATTATAGAATTTAGTTTGGTATTCTTCGATACATAATTTACATATGTATATATAATACCAAATTCCATAAATCACGGAGAAATTTTCGAAAGATGTCAGGAAAAGTTTATAGTAACAGATACGCTAAGATATGAATTTTTGTCTATACACTATTTATGCAATAAATGCAGGAAAACGTGTCTAGACTTAAGAATGATAAGCATGTAATTTCCGACAAGAAATGATAAGCAAAACTTTTAACATGCAGACACGGTCGAAGTCCAGACTTACTGATGCATCCTAACAACTATCAGTTAGACACACTCATGCAAGACCTTGTTCACTAGGACCAACGCTCTGATACCAACTGTGACGATCGCTCCAAATCCTTATGGACGAACACGTCATTCATCGATTTCATTGCGAGGTATTTGACCTTTATATGATATGTTTTGTAAACATTGCATTCTTTTAAAAAGGCACACCATAAATGAATATTTAAATGAAAGATTTTCGACATCTGATGATTTCTACATATAGTCAATCACTATAAATAATAGTTTACAATAATACTTCCGTTGACAATGCAGTCAAAATAAGATACATGGTGATGATTTGCTGAATGCAACGTTTCCTTGAAAAATATGTCATGTAAGACTCCATGCACATAGCTTGTCTAACACATAAGCAAACAGCGAAAGACTTCTAGGAAACCTGAGAATAAACATGCTAACAAGTGTCAACACAAAGGTTGGTGAGTTCATAGTTTTATTGTTTCATATAATCTGTATATAAAGGTGGATCACAAGATTTCAGTTGTTTCATCCAGAAACATTTATCAAAATATTCTACAAGATTGAGCACCCTAGTAACTAAACTTTAACGTATATATAATAAGTACCTCTGTTTTAACATACATGCAACCAACATGTACAATACACGCAAACCAACGTGTACTAAACTCAAATAGAATACGTCTGTTTTATAGTCCAGGCTAGGGTTTCTATACCTGGAACAGACGGGGATGTCAAGCCCTATGGATCCATATACCACTACTCGCGCCCACCAGTTCTTATAACTGGCAGTTACTAGTTACCAAAGCTAAGGGATTTTTGGTTCAAACTCAGTGTAGAATTTAGTATGTACTTGTATCCATTGCGTTTAAAATAAAGTGCATGTATTCTCAGCCCAAAAATATATATTGCAAAAGCAATTAAAAAGGGAGCAAATGAAACTCACCTTAGCAGCATATAAAGTCGTTCACCAAAATGTGATCGAAATTCGGATTACCAAATAATCGTAGATCTCAACCTAGAGAACATATGTTGGTCAATAAATGTCTATCAAGCTATGTCAGATCATAGTGTATCACAATCCTAATGCTCGAGATCGACATATTATAGTTATCCAAAGTCGTTTCAAAAAGTCAATTTTGACAATAGTTCAACAAAACGAGACGTGCCTTATATAAGGATTCATTTACTCGGTTGGTAATATTTAAAAGTTCACTTTATCAGTCTCGTAAACAAGTTGTTTAAATCTTAATTGCAGATTCAAAAGCAATTTCAATTAACGTCAATCATAATTCAGTTGATCATATCTTTTAATCCGTTCATCGAAACTATTCGATATCTAAATGAAAAGTTATTGATTTTTCGCCAGCTTTCCAAAAACATATATATCATATACCTTTTACCAGAAATATATGTATTTAATTAGTGATTCATTATAAACTGTTTAACGACGAAATTTAGCATACAAGCATATATAAATATATATACTCGAGCACTAGACATGGATACATAATTAATATATAAAAGATAAAATATGAGTGCTTACGTATCAGTATTGAGATTCAATATTGTAGGAAAGTACGTAGACGTAACGGAGATGATAAACACTAGGTTTGATTCACAAATATACCCCCGAACATTACCCATAACCTCTTTGGCAATAACCCATAATTTCCTTAGCTCTATCCCGCTTGAAAACCATTTTAAAAGTGACACGCTCATAACCTCATCGTAGTATTTTATGTATAATACTAATTAATAATATTAATAATAATAAGATTAATAAATATTAATCTTAATAATAATAATAATAATAATAATAATAATAATAATAAATAAAATAAATACGGAGTAATATATGATTAGAGAAGTGTGTGAAAACTGAGCAATTTATAGAACCTTTTCTGAAAAAGTACCCCATGCGATCGCATGAGATTTGTGCTTCAAGGCCATGTGATCGCATGACCCTCTAATCCAGCTCACAAACTTTTAAATTTTTGTTTGTCGACATAATTTTATATAATATATATAATATATTTAATTTATATAATTAATTATATATTATATTAAATTCACATGCATAGTTGACTTGTAATTTTTGTTCCGATAAGTCGTACGTCATCACTCGACTTATGTCCCGGTTCTGGTTTTTCAAATGTCCTTTCGTACGCTGAGAAAACTTGTATTTTACATTTCGTGTCACGTACCTTTGTCAAAATATAGCCTTAAATTATCCCTAAACTATACCACTCAAAGTATATCTTAAACTTTCGAGTATTTTGGTCATTTACTTCTATAAATCATCGTCTCGCTATTTGTTAATATATATATAATAACAATTCGTTTTTATGACCAAGTTAATATTATATTTTATCGTATTGTTAAATATATATTTTTAATATTAATAAACACGTTTTAAAATACATATCGCAAGTTATTCATATATCTAATTCTAACAGTTAATATTCCTTATTATTGTATGTGTCCAAATTTCGTTATTTAAACAAACACTTTACCATTTATTCTGAATACCGTTAAGAATGGATGATTTCCCAAATCAACGTGAACCTCACAACAGAGACCCGTAATAATATCATTATCCTTAAGAGACTCATTAAATATCTTTTAATTCAATCATTTGGCATAATCTTTTAATTCCGTAGTTGAATATATATCAATCAGATAATCAAACCAATAAGTTTAATGCACAGTATCATTTACTTAACACTTTGTTACGTTTTCAAGTTATAGTATATGTATCTATTTACATATAATTGTTCGCGAATCATTGAGAACAATCGAAGGGTAATTGAATAATTCAAAATTTTGAGATTCAACTTCATAGACTTTGCTTATCGTGTCGGAAACGTTAAAGATTAAGTTTAAATTTGGTCAGAAATTTCTGGGTCATCACAGTAACCTTGATATATACGTTTTTATTACCGGAGAACCTTTTATGTTCCACCACATTAGCAGTAAATTTACCAACAACTTCATTGATTCTTGACCTTCCGAAAAATATCATTTTACTCATTGAAACCCTATCATGTACTCATAAATGCCATATCAACTACCGGGAATTAGCAATCAGTATTTTGAATTTTGCAACAATTCTATGCCAACAGTTATATATAAACATATAATGTCTATCTTCTAGACTTACATACTTCGAATGTGAAGTTTCTGAAAAACACCCCAAATTGTGAAACTAGTCCTCCGAATTTTGGAAAAATGCTGATGAAGCAACAAAAACTATAAACGACTTTAACAGTTAAAAGTTTGATGATAAAGAGTAGTGTGTTGGAAAAGCACAGAAAAAGAGAAGGTTTGGAACTGGAAAATGGGTTGAGCAAAGTATGAAGGAAGCTGTAGACAAATCACAAGGACGAAATCTACCTTCAAAGAATCCAAATGATTCAGTGTCTGCTGAAACCACTAGTAAGAACCTTGCTTCTTATTCTAAACCTTCACAGACAGATTTTCCGCATCATCCTCTGATATTAGAAATTCTAAGATATCATCGTATCTTCCATTATAAATATCCTCCATATTTCTGAAGATATTTTCATAACTATTCTTATGGATTGGACGAATTATCCGAAGAAGATCGTTTAACCGTAGCAAGAGCGCTAAAAATTGAGCGTTTCTTATCTGAAATCATTCATCTCTTCATGCTATCTGTCTTACATCATAAAAGAAACTATTTTAGTTTCTAAAATCTGAAAAAAAAATTCAAAAAATGATTGTTTTGAAGTAGTGTTGGGAACTGAAGCATGAATTAGTATAATATAATGACACTTGATCAACTTGATTATATTACAGTAAGTCATGCTGAGTTTCTAATGGAACATGATAAAGGTTCACAGATCCCACCCTCATCATGAACCATGTTACATAACTCTTTCATTCTATATAATCTCTAAATATATCAAGAAAATATATTTCTTGATGATTCGGTCTTTTTCTGATATTCTGGTAATTTGACAAATCAAGATAGTGTCATTACAATTTCCTTCTTAGAACATTAACTATGTTCATCCAAAACTCCATACCTATGAATTCTGGACCATTATTCGCTTGACTTGAAGGCGGGAAGAGAGAACGAAAGCATGAAGCTCCGAAATATAACGGAGAATATAAAGCCCGATAAAAACACATAAATTACAAACCATGTATATCAATAAGTAATGCAACGTAAAGACATGGGAGAACTAAAAACACTATAAAGCCAAGAGTATAGTAAAAGTGAATAGATTCCTCCGGTGGCAGATGAAAAAGAAGAATGATAGATATGAAAGTTAGGAGTATATCAAGAATCAGAACTGGATGAAGCATTTTCACAATTTATTAAGAAGTATTAAATAAGGAAGAAGATTATAGGAGTGGTGAAAATAAATGAAACGTAAGAGGTCAATTTATAGCGAAATTTCAGACATAACAATCGAGGCAGATTACGCATTTAATCAAAGGAAATCTTAATTTCCTTAATTCCCGAAGAATCAAATCTTATTTAGATTATGAAGATTTTCTATTCCTTAAATTCCGGAAATCCACCATTACTACATCAAGATATAAGACGCATCTCTATTCTTCATTTCTCTCTATTACGATAACTTCCCCCATACGCTTCGAGTAATTGGATTGTTTTATCCATATTATTCAACGGTGATAAAAATTCTATTTAATATTCGTCATGAAAACATTTTTATTGTTAGCCATGACGACCTCACTCAAATTTCGGGACGAAATTTCTTTAACGGGGAGGTACTGTGATGACCCGAAAATTTCTGACCAAATTTAAACTTAATCTTTAACGTTTCCGACACGATAAGCAAAGTCTATGAAGTTGAATCTCGTAATTTTGAACTATTCAATTACCCTTCGATTGTTCTCAACGATTCGCGAACAATTATATGTAAATAGATACATATATTATAACTTGAAAACGTAACAAAGTGTTAAGTAAATGATACTGTGCATTAAACTTATTGGTTTGATTATCTGATTGATATATTCAACTACGGAGTTAAAAGATTATGCCAAACGATTGAATTAAAAGATATTTATTGAGTCCCTTAAGGATTATGATATTATTACGGGTCTCTGTTGTGAGGTCCACGCTGATTTGAGAAATCATTCCTTTTTAACGGTATTCGGAATAAATGGTAAAATGTTAGATAATGAAAGTTAGATAAAAGTTAATGGAGAACTAAACTGCATAATATTCAATTGATTGTGTTTCAAATGTGTGAAAACGTTTTTAGATATTATAGAATTAATTTTTAATATGTTTTTGTTTAAATAACGTAATTTGGACACGTACAAAATAAGGAATATTAACTGTTAGAATTAAATCTATGAATAACTTGCGACGTATATTTAAAACGTGTTTTTAAATATTAACTTGGTTACAAAACGTTTTGATTTAAAATAATATTATTAAATATACTTTGTTAGATAACGAGCCATTGATTTATAGAAGTAAATGACCAAAACACTCAATTGTATAAGTTATATCTCAAGTGGTATAGTCTTTGAATAATTTAAATCTATATTTTGACAAAGGTACGAGTCACGAAAGGAAAAGTGCCAGTTTTCTTAGTGTACGAAAGGACGTTCGAAAAACTGGAACCGGGACATAAGTCGAGTGACAACGTACAACTTATCGGAACAAAAATTACTAGTCAACTATGCACGTGAATTTAATATAATATATAATTAATTATTTAAATTAAATATATTATATATATTATATAAAAATATGTTGACAAGCTAAAAGTTAAACAAATGTGAGCTGGATCAGAGGGCCATGCGATCGCATGGCCTTGATGCCCAAAAACCATGCGATCGCATGGTGGGCTGGGACAAGTCAGGTACTATAAAATGCGAAGCCTAGTGATCAAATTCAATATATATTTCATCAATCTATCTCCTGCTCCGTATTATATTTATATATATTATTATTATTTTTATTATTATTATTATTATAATTATTAAGATTAATATTATTATTAATCTTATTATTATTATTAGTATTATTTTTAGTAATATTATTACATAAAATATTACGACGAGGTTATGAGCGTGTCACTTTCAAAAATGGGTTTCGAGCAAGCTAGAGCTAAGGAAATTATGGGTTATTGCCAAGGAGGTTATGGGTAATATTCGGGGGTATATTTGTGAATCAAACCTAGTGTTTATCATCTCCGTTACGTCTACGTACTTTCCTGCAATATTGAATCACAATATTAATACGTGAGTATTCATATCTTATCTTTTATATATTAATTGTGTATCCATGTCTAGTGCTCGAGTATATATATTTATGCATGCTTGTATGCTAAATTTTGTCGTTAAACAGTTTATAATGAATCGCGAATTAAATACATATATTACTGTAAAAAGGTATATGATATGCATGTTTTTGGAAAGCTGGCAAAAAATCAATAACTTTTCATTTAGATATTGAATAGTTTCGATGAACGAATTAAAAGATATGATCAACTGAATTATGATTGACGTTAATTGAAATTGCTTTTGAATCTGCAATTAAGATTTAAACAACTTGTTTACGAGATTGATAAAATGGATTTTTAAATATTACCAGCCGAGTAAATGAATTCTTATATAAGGCACGTCTCGTTTTGTTGAACAATTGTCAAAACTGATTATTTTATCATATTTTAAAGCCTTATAAAAACAGTAGTTTAATTTTACAAGAATTGGGAAACTATGAGAAATTTTAAAATGATTCGATTACCATGATCACTCAACTATTGTATTGAGTCAGATTGACTTTTTGAAATAACTTTTGATAACTTTTGTATGTCGATCTCGAGCATTAGGATTATGATACACCATGACCTGACCTAGCTTGATAGACATTTATTGACCAACATATGTTCTCTAGGTTGAGATCTACGATTATTTGATATTCCGAGTTTCGGTCACATTACGATGAACAACTTAATGTGCTGCTAAGGTGAGTTTCATATGCTCCCTTTTTAATTGCTTTTGCAATCTATATTTTTGGGCTGAGAATACATGCACTTTATTTTAAACGCAATGGATACAAGTACATACTAAATTCTACACCGAGTTTGAACCAAAAATCCCTTAGCTTTGGTAACTAGTAACTGCTGGTTATAATAACTGGTGGGCGCGAGTAGTTATATATGGATCCATAGGACTTGATATCCCCGTCCGAGCTAGAGCGCTAGCCTTTTAACGGACGTATGCTATTTGAGAAGCGTACACGTTGGTTTGCGTGTATTATTAAGATGATTATATAAAGGGTACAAATTATATATACGTTAAGTTTAGTAACCAGGGTGCTCAATTTCGTAGAATATTTTGATAAACGTTTCTGGATGAAACAACTGAAATCTTGTGATCCACCTTTATATACAGATTATGTGAAACACTAAAACTATGAATTTACCAACCTTTGTGTTGACACTTGTTAGCATGTTTATTCTCAGGTTACCTAGAAGTCTTCCGCTGTTTGCTTATATGTTAGACAAGCTATGTGCATGGCGTCTTACATGACATATTTTTCAAGGAAACGTTGCATTCACCAAATCATCACCATGTATCTTATTTTGACTGCATTGTCAATGGAAGTATTATTGTAAACTATTATATTATGGTGATTGTCTATATGTAGAAATCATCAGATCTCGAAAACCTTTGATTTAAATATTCATTTATGGTGTGCCTTTTCAAAAGAATGCAATGTTTACAAAACGTATCATATAGAGGTCAAATACCTCGCAATGAAATCGATGAATGACGTGTTCGTCCATATAGATTTGGAGCGATCGTCACACTATAAATAGCGTAAGTATGTATGCTTTAAGTTTGAATCCTAAAGTGCTATCGCTAGCGTATGCATGTATGCTTGACTCCAAGCAAATAATCAGAGTGTATGCATGTATGCTTGACCTCAAGCAAGTATGAGTGTACGCGGAAGCATGTATCAAATAGCCATTCATGAAACTGAGAAACATATTGAAAACTGTCAAAGAAAACGTTGGTGAAATCATAGGTGTATTTGTAAACGTTATTTTTGAACCACAAGATTTTGTATTTCCATAATGTTGATTATCCAAATTGTTTGCATTCCAAAAGTATGATCGCGAGCACCCAATTATCAGAACTTAACTGTTTTGTACCCTGTTACATAGTGTTAGAATATACACTAAACCTGAAAATATATTTCATTCACTAACGGTAGCGAACCGTCCGAATGAGGCTCGTCAAGCCCATGTGATCACATAATATAAGTTCTCGCTTACACCCTGCAAGTGTAACTAATGATAATTGAATTGAGGCTTTTTGTTCTAACTCGCTGTTGAATGTTTATTTTTGTACTTGTGTTCAAAGCATAAAAGTATGTAGTATAAAACCGTATATGTTTCTCATCCCATGATTTAAAAGTATAAAAGTTTTTGAAAAGATGGGACTATGATCTCACCTCGAGTGCACGAGTATAAATGTACTTCACAAAGTAAACGTGTGCATGAAAGTTGTTTAGTCTTGACCTAAACAAGTAAGTTGTATCAATTAATCGGTTACTACATAAGGTCGGGTGAAATGTGTTCAATTAGTCGTATGGCTCGTTACGACTCGATTAAATAGCATGTGAGTCACGTTGTCAAGTTTCATGCAAGAATCAAGTATAAAAGAATATTAGAACGATTGCATAAGTATTTGTTAAGTTTGAATAAAAGCCAACTTTGGTCAAAGTCAATGAAAAATTCAACGAGGTCGGGTCGGGTATCCGACATTTTTTCTATGAAAGATAAGCATATATAAGTATGTTGGCCAAGTTTCATGTTGATCGGGGGTGCGTAGCATAGTTAGAATTAAACGAAAATTCGTAATTTTGGACAGCCCACTTTCCACGCTTTAAGCCGCGCCGTGGCTAGAGGAGCCGCGCCGCGGCTTAACACACACAAAAAAGCTGGTCTGTTTCATGTATATGCTCGAACCAAACTTCAAACAAACATAACTTTTGAACCGTAAACATTCAAAACACGTATAAAGGTAATTTAACAAGGAATACAACTAAACACATTTCATTAAACAAAAACATCATTTACAATAACCGAAATCTCACCGAAAGATCATTATTTAACGTTTCAAGCTCAAAATTGCAAATGGTGATTCGGGAATCCAATTTACACATACGATACGCCGTTTCGAAGGTAATTAAACATACAATACAACTAAACACTTACTAACAACATTTCATAGCATTCAATGCATCAAAATTCATATTCAAGGTTACTAAACCCTAACCAAAAATTATGAATTAAACAATTTTTGTTTATGAAGTTTTTCTAAGTCAACAAACATACCAAAACGAAGCTAATGATACTAGTAACACATTTAATACATGAACTTAAACATTTAATCAACATTTAATCACCCAAAATAAAAGATTAAGCATACCCATTTCAAGTTCATGCTAGTTTATGCAAAACAATAAAATCGAGCAAATAAATCACATATTCATGCTAGACTCGAGCCATAGACACTAATTAACACCATTTCAAGTCTATAAAACGAATTAGAGAAATCTAGAGTTTTAGAAATGTTACCCAAATGAGATGAAATTGGTATCAAGTTGTAGAGGATGAAGAGAGGATTCCAAAAGTACAAATCGTTTTGATGTTTGATTGCTAGATTGGAAATGGATGATGAATCTTTGCTTATGAAGAAATGATAGAAAAATTAGAAGTATCAAAAATGGTGGGGAGGTGGAAATGAGTGGTGGGGAGGTGGTGACTAGTTCAACTAGTTGCCACTTTGGCCCAATGGCGAATTTAGTCCCTCGAGTTTAAAAGCGGGTGCGTGAATTAACCGAACGAATTATTTTAAAAACGCAAATTAACGAGAGATATTATAATTAAATAACGGGAATATTAAGAACGTTAGTTAACGAAAGATACGAATTTAGATAACGAAAGATATTATCAAAAAAAAAAAAAACGGGCATTAAAATAAATTAACGGAAAAAGGCGGGATGTTACAAAGTTGACAAGGAAGAACGTGAGGTTTAATTGGGAAAACGAGCAAGAAATTGCTTTTCAATTGTTAAAGGAGAAATTGTGTCAAGCTCCGGTGTTGGTAATACCGGAGGGAATCGAAGATATGACGGTTTATTGTGATGCCTCATTTAATGGAATCGGGAGTGTTCTAATGTAAAGAGGTAAAGTCATCACTTACACCTCTCGACAATTAAAGGAACACGAAAAGAGATACCCAAATCATGATCTTGAATTGGCGGCGGTGGTTCATGCATTGAAAATTTGGCGCCACTACTTGTATGGTGTCAAGTGTACGATTTATTCGGATCATAAGAGTTTGAAACATCTCTTTAATCAACGAGATTTTAATTATCGTCAACGTAGGTAGATGGATGTGGTAAAGGACTATGATTGTGACATACTTTATCATCCGGGTAAGGCGAATGTGGTCGCGGATGAGTTAATTAGAAAGAGTCAACATCCGGCGATACGAGTAGGATCGTTACGCATGATTATTACTAACGACTTTCTTGTAAAGCTTTGTGAAATTCTAATTGAAGCTTTTGTTAACAATAAACATGAAGAACGAATCGTGGGGCAAACGGAGTCCATTACCTTAGGCCCGCATGGTATGTTGTCTTTTCAAGGTAGAGTGTGGGTACCTAAGATGGGCGATTACCGAAAGGTGCTACTTGATGAAGCACATAAGTCAAAGTATTCCGTTCATCCGGGTGCAACAAAGATGTACTATGATTTGAAGAAAGAGTATTGGTGGCCCGGCATGAAACGTGATGTTGTTAAGTATGTTGAACAATGCGTCACGTGTTTGCAAGTTAAGGCCGAACACCAAAAGCCGTACGGTAAGCTACAACCATTAGAAGTCTCTAAATGGAAATGGGAGCACATTACCATGGACTTCATTACCATGTTACCAAAGACGGCAAGAACCCAATATGATATGATTTGGGTGATAGTTGATCGATTGACGAAGAGTGCTTTGTTTCTTCCTATTCGAGAAACGATATCGTCAGAGACTTTGTCTAAGTTGTTTATCAAGGAGGTGATGTCGAGACATGGGGTTCCTATATCTATTGTTTCGGATCGAGATACTCATTTCACGTCTCGGTTTTGGAATAAGTTTCATGAAGATATGGGTACTCAATTGAAGATGAGCATGGCGTATCATCCTCAAACGGACGGTCAAACCGAGCGTACAAATCAAACGTTGGAGGATATGTTAAGGGCGTTTGTTATTGATTTCGGTAGTAGTTGGGATGAGCACTTACCATTGGTGGAATTCTTGTATAATAATAGTTACCACACTAGTATTGGAATGCCACCTTATGAGATGCTTTATGGACGTAGGTGTCGAACTCCTATTTGTTGGGGTGAAATGGGTCAACGAGAAATCGAGAGTACCGATTTGGTCCTAGAGACGAATAGTAAGATTGAGATGATTCGGGCTCGACTTAAGGCAGCGCAAGATAGACAAAAATCTTATGCCGATAAAGGAAGGCGACCGATTGAGTTTCAAGAAGGTGACATGGTGATGCAAAAGGTTTCGCCATGGAAAGGTGTTATTCGGTTTTGAAAACGAGGAAAGTTAGCTCCTCGGTTTATTGGTCCTTTCAAGGTTTTGGCACATGTTGGCGAGGTTGCTTATAGACTAGAGTTGCCCGAAGAGCTTGCGGGAATCCATAACACGTTTCATGTTTCCCATCACCGTAAGCGTCTTGGGATGACTCGACTTGGGTGCCATTAGATGAGATTACTTTGAACAACAAGCTAGAGTATGTGGAAGAACCGATAGCTATTCTTGATAAAAAGGTTAAATTGTTGCGTAACAAAGAGGTGAGGACCTTTAAGGTCCAATGGCATCATCGAAAGGGTTCCGAATTTACGTGGGAATCCGAAGAGTTCGTTTTGGTATACCTTCCGGCTTGTCATGCGGCTTGGATCGCGAGGACTCGCTCCGATTCAAGTGGGGGAGAGTTGTAACATCCCGTTTTTCCCATACGTGAATTAAGGTACATATCTAATCGATAGTACGTGATATTTCATTTGTTTACGTGAATAAATGATTTAAAGTATTAAGTCGGTGTATGTGTGATATATATATATATATATATATATATATATATATATATATATATATATATATACATATATATATATATATATATATATATATATATATATATATATATACCCGAGAACGTTTGCATGTATAAGTATATGCATGAGTTTTGATGGTGTTAAGTCGGGTGAGGCTTTAGGATGAAGTTTAGATGTATATAGGAAGCGAGAACAAAGCGTACAAGTCGTATAATTAATTGTTGGTTTAATGTTGTCAAAATTGGGCAGGCTATGCCTATCGTCGCGCCGGGACAGCTGGGGGCCGCGCCGCGGCATTGCATGCAAATCAAAATCAGAAGTCGTGTTAAACAGCTCGAGAATCACGCCTAGTGTCATGCCGCGAGAAATGGGAGCCGCGCCGCGACGACCCTGCCGAGCTGATTCCTTTTTTAGTTTTTAAAAAAAGTGTGGTCCAAGGGTAATTTTGTCTTTTCGCGTGTGGATCTGATTGGGACTCTAAATCTCAGCCACTTATCCATTTTAATTCATGTCTTTTCCATTTTCTTTCTCTATTTCCTCTCAAAACACAAAACCCTTTTAGATTCAAAGTGAGATTTGAGAGTGAAGATTTGAGATTCGATCTTTGGAGTAAGAAGTAAAATTGTTCTCCTCGTTCTTAGCTACGAGTGGATAGTTTTGGTAAGTCTTAACTCCGTGTTTTGAGTGTTGGTTAATTTATGGCTAGGGTTTGGCCATTTGAGACTTGTAAGACCCATTTGGGGATTTAATGGGTGAATTTGGGTTAATTTGATGTAAGGAAACCCAAATGAAGTTAATCTAGGGTTTGGTCATGTAATTGGGATTTTGTAAGTGTTAATTGTGTTGTTAGTCACTAATACACTTATTAAATGATGAAAGATTGTTAATGGGTTAAGTTTGACCAAAACTTGTAAGTCAAAGTGTTAAAATGGGTCAAATGAGTAATGGTTGGCCTAGTTGGGTGAGATGGGTATGAAATATCCATAAATTGTGTTAGTTGGTGATAGTAGACTCTAATCACTAGCTTTTAGTGATTTATGACGAGTCATGGCCATTAATGGGCGGTTTTTGGTGAATGTGAGTCATTTAATGCATTAGGTCATTAAATGCTCAAGAGTAAGGTGTTGGTGGTTAGTCCACTAGATTGTGTGTTAATTAAATGCATAATCTGATAGGTGCATTACATTGAAGGTTGCGAGCTTGATTCCTAGTTCACCAAAGGTGATAAGGTGAGTGGAATAATTATATGCGCGCATATATAATGTATTTATTTGTGTAGCATGAGTTGTGAAGTGTCGACATGCTAAGACACCACATCTCACGTGACGAGTGAAGTGTCGACGTGTTAAGACACCACTCGGGGGTGAAGTGTTGACATGTTTAGACACCACTCCAGAAAGTATGACGGGTGAAGTGTCAACGTGTTAAGACGCCACCCGGGGTGAAGTATCGACGTGTTAAGATGCCACCCGTGGGGTTAGTGTATGACGTGTTAAGTACTCTAACGGTTGTTATGAACAACGATGGGAAATACGAGTACCATCTCTTGTATTATTGGTTGACCATGGTTGTGTGTTGTAATGTAGCATATCATATCGTCCGAGTTATATGCTTTTGTCATGCTAGCTTTTGTGGTCGAAGGTTTAGTATTTTACTTGAGATAGTATGATTATTTATATTGCTAGCATGTATGCGGTAAATGCGTAAGTGATTGCAAGTAAGTAGGTTGTATATCTGATCGTATAATTGTTGCACTCACTAAGCATTAGCTTACCCCTCTCGTTGTTTACCTTTTTAGATGCAGGTGTGGAGAAGGGGAAAGGGGTTGTTGGGCACTAGTTTCCCTCATTGGATGCTTGATGAAGCTTTTTGGAAGTCGACCTAGCGTTTTGGGTAGTTTAGCCCCAAACCATGCTCAAGTGTCGTTTGGATTAAAACTATCATTTTAATGGGTCGAACTTGTATTACATTTGCTAAAGGGCCTTTGTGTCGTTTGTAAACATTAAACTTGTGATATTGGTTAAGTGGGTTGTATGTAACCGTTTAATTTGGGCGTTAATGGTTTATTAATTCAAAAAAAAATTGTCGTGATTGTATTGGGTTGGGTTGTTTCAAGTACCGTTGATTAACGGAGCTCTGAAAGTACAAAAGTGACAACTTCAGACGCACCTCCAATTGTTTACAGACTCCATTTAACGCATACTCTGGGTAATTATCGCTAATCGATAATTATTATCATAATCCTAGAGAGAGAAACTAGAGAAAGAAGTGAGATTGAGAATAAATTGTGTGTTGAAATGGATGAAAAATGAGCCTATTTATAGCATATTTCTGAGTGGCAGCCCATTTAAAGAGGCCATGGAGAATTGGGCAGCCCTTGAGGAGTGCCTGTGGAGAGTGCCCGTTTGATTGTTGTTGCAGTAGAGAGTGCCCGCGTAGTTGATTAACCTAGCAGCCCGTGTAGGATCATGGTAGCCCGTGTTAAGCCATTTGTCTGCCTGTGTGGCCTTGCTTGGCAGGTCATGTATATGCTGGTCTGGCTTATTTCTGAGGTCGTAACTTAATTTCTTCGTTTTCGCTCTAGATTATTCATTTTAAGTAAGTTTTCTCTGATTCTTTTTGCAATGCCCTTGTAATTACTTGATCTACCAAATAAAGCAAATAACCACCATATTCTTCGATAAAGTCGATTACTTTATTGTTTTTAGGGCTTGATATTGGGTATAAAAACATGTCTTTTTGCTGATATCAGCGACAAACTATCTATACCGAGCCCCGTCTTGATCAAACCGAGACAAAATCGAAATCAAAAGGTTAAAATACAAAAAGGATAAAAAAAAATGCATAAAACAAACTAACAACGACACCAAACTCAAAAATGATATGACACAAGGAAACATGATGCCAATAACACGAGCTAAAATGTCTTTGATGAAAACTCCGAATTTTTCCATCTCGGTACCTTGATCTAATTTTTTCTTCCTCTTTTTATTTTTTATTTTCAAGCGATGTACCAGGGAACTTACAAGGATTAATATGAGAAACAATAATCGGTTCACTCTCGTTGGCCATACCCTTCATTTAGTTCTCTCTTTAGTTCACGCCCAATCCCTTTTAATTCTTCAATATGCCCACGACGGGGCTTGAACCTCCAGCCTCTTTGATTAAGGATCCTCAAATACCGTTAGGCTATAAGCCATTTGGTCCTTTTTCTCTTCCTTTCTCTCATTCGTTCTTTCTCCTATGTGTTACCCCTTTTGTGTAGTGATCCGAACTTTTCCATGTTTATATATATTAATTGAGATTGATATTTACATGATTAAATGTTTCCAACATGTTAAGCAATCAAACTTGTTAAGACTTGATTAATTGAAATATGTTTCATATAGACAATTGACCACCCAAGTTGACCGGTGATTCACGAACTTTAAAACTTGTAAAAACTATATGATGACATATATATGGATATATATATAGTTAACATGATACTATGATAAGTAAACATATCATTAAGTATGTTAACAATGAACTACATATGTAAAAACAAGACTACTAACTTAATGATTTTTAAACGAGACATATATGTAACGATTATCGTTGTAAAGACATTTAATGTATATATATTATATTAAGAGATATTCATACATGATAATATCATGATAATATAATAATTTAAAATCTCATTTGATATTATAAACATTGGGTTAACAACATTTAACCAGATCGTTAACCTAAAGGTTTCAAAACAACACTTACATGTAACGACTAACGATGACTTAACGACTCAGTTAAAATGTATATACATGTAGTGTTTTAATATGTATTTATACACTTTTGAAAGACTTCAATACACTTATCAAAATACTTCTACTTAACAAAAATGCTTACAATTACATCCTCGTTCAGTTTCATCAACAATTCTACTCGTATGCACCCGTATTCGTACTCGTACAATACACAGCTTTTAGATGTATGTACTATTGGTAGATACACTCAAATGATCAAATTTTAGCAGCCCATTTGAGTCACCTAACACATTTTAGAACCATCATTTGGCAACTAGCATGAAATATCTCATAAAATTACAAAAATATGAGTAATCATTCATGACTTATTTACATGAAAACAAAATTACATATCCTTTATATCTAATCCATACACCAACGACCAAAAACACCTGCAAACACTTTCATTCTTCAATTTTCTTCATCTAATTGATCTCTCTCAAGTTCTATCTTCAAGTTCTAAGTGTTCTTCATAAATTCTACAAGTTCTAGTTACATAAAATCAAGAATACTTCTAAGTTTGCTAGCTCACTTCCAATCTTGTAAGGTGATCATCCAACCTCAAGAAATCTTTATTTATTACAGTAGGTTATCATTCTAATACAAGGTAATAATCATATTCAAACTTTGGTTCAATTTCTATAACTATAACAATCTTATTTCAAGTGATGATCTTACTTGAACTTGTTTTCGTGTCATGATTCTGCTTCAAGAACTTCGAGCCATCCAAGGATCCGTTGAAGCTAGATCCATTTTTCTCTTTTCTAGTAGGTTTATCCAAGGAACTTAAGTTAGTAATGATGTTCATAAAATCATTCGATTCATACATATAAAGCTATCTTATTCGAAGGTTTAAACTTGTAATCACTAGAACATAGTTTAGTTAATTCTAAACTTGTTCGCAAACAAAAGTTAATCCTTCTAACTTGACTTTTAAAATAAACTAAACACATGTTCTATATCTATATGATATGCTAACTTAATGATTTAAAACTTGGAAACACGAAAAACACCGTAAAACCGAATTTACGCCGTCGTAGTAACACCGCAGGCTGTTTTGGGTTAGTTAATTAAAAACTATGATAAACTTTGATTTAAAAGTTATTATTCTGAGAAAATGATTTTTATTATGAACATGAAACTATATCCAAAAATTATGGTTAAACTCAAAGTGGAAGTATGTTTTCTAAAATGGTCATCTAGACGTCGTTCTTTCGACTGAAATGACTACCTTTACAAAAACGACTTGTAACTTATTTTTCCGACTATAAACCTCTACTTTTTCTGTTTAGATTCATAAAATAGAGTTCAATATGAAACCATAGCAATTTGATTCACTCAAAACGGATTTAAAATGAAGAAGTTATGGGTAAAACAAGATTGGATAATTTTTCTCATTTTAGCTACGTGAAAATTGATAACAAATCTATTCCAACCATAACTTAATCAACTTGTATTGTATATTATGTAATCTTGAGATACCATAGACACGTATACAATGTTTCGACCTATCATGTCGACACATCTATATATATTTCGGAACAACCATAGACACTCTATATGTGAATGTTGGAGTTAGCTATACAGGGTTGAGGTTGATTCCAAAATATATATAGTTTGAGTTGTGATCAATACTGAGATACGTATACAATGGGTCGTGGATTGATTCAAGATAATATTTATCGATTTATTTCTGTACATCTAACTGTGGACAACTAGTTGTAGGTTACTAACGAGGACAGCTGACTTAATAAACTTAAAACATCAAAATATATTAAAAGTGTTGTAAATATATTTTGAACATACTTTGATATATATGTATATATTGTTATAGGTTCGTGAATCAACCAGTGGCCAAGTCTTACTTCCCGACGAAGTAAAAATCTGTGAATGTGAGTTATAGTCCCACTTTTAAAATCTAATATTTTTGGGATGAGAATACATGCAGGTTTTGTAAATGATTTACAAAATAGACACAAGTACGTGAAACTACATTCTATGGTTGAATTATCGAAATCGAATATGCCCCTTTTTATTAAGTCTGGTAATCTAAGAATTAGGGAACAGATACCCTAATTGACGCGAATCCTAAAGATAGATCTATTGGGCCTAACAAACCCCATCCAAAGTACGGGATGATTTAGTACTTCGAAATTTATATCATATCCGAAGGGTGTCCCGGAATGATGGGGATATTCTTATATATGCATCTTGTTAATGTCGGTTACCAGGTGTTCACCATATGAATAATTTTTATCTCTATGTATGGGATGTGTATTGAAATATGAAATCTTGTGGTCTATTATTATGATTTGATATATATAGGTTAAACCTATAACTCACCAACATTTTTGTTGACGTTTTAAGCATGTTTATTCTCATGTGATTATTAAGAGCTTCCGCTGTCGCATACTTAAATAAGGACGAGATTTGGAGTCCATGCTTGTATGATATTGTGTAAAAACTGCATTCAAGAAACTTATTTTGTTGTAACATATTTGTATTGTAAACCATTATGTAATGGTCGTGTGTAAACAGGATATTTTAGATTATCATTATTTGATAATCTACGTAAAGCTTTTTAAACCTTTATTGATGAAATAAAGGTTATGGTTTGTTTTAAAATGAATGCAGTCTTTGAAAAACGTCTCATATAGAGGTCAAAACCTCGCAACGAAATCAATTAATATGGAACGTTTTTAATCAATAAGAACGGGACATTTCAGTTGGTATCCGAGCGTTGGTCTTAGAGAACCAGAATTTTGCATTAGTGTGTCTTATCGAGTTTGTTAGGATGCATTAGTGAGTCTGGATTCGACCGTGTTTACTTGAAAAATGATTGCTTAACAAATTTTGTTGGAAACTATATATTTTTAACATGTGAATATTATGTGACATATTAATCTCTTAACGCGTTTGATATTATGTGATAGATGTCTACCTCTAGAACAATTCCCATTGACTCACCTAATAATAATGAAGAGTCAAATGTAAATTGGAATGATTCGTGGACTGATTCACAAGTTCCCGAAGAGGAACCGGAAGAAGAGTCGGAACCGGAAGAAGAATCAGAACCGGAAGAAGAATCGGAACCGGATGAAGAAATAGAACCGGTGGGGGAAATAATAAAACGGTTAAGTAAAATAAAATCCTCAACCAACCGACCAAGGTTAATTATGGTCAATGGTGTTTCCGCCAAGGAAGCAAAATATTGGGAGGATTACTAATTCTCCGATGAATCGGATTCCGACGAGAATTCCGATGATGTTATAGAAATTACCCCAACTGAATTTAAAAAGGCAAAAGAAAATAATAAGGGAAAGGGCATAAAAATAGAGAAATCTAATTCCAACCCCGATGAACTTTATATGTATCGTCAACCCCCGAAGTCCTTAAGTTGTAACAATGACCCGGGAACCTCTAAACCACCAGGTTTTTCTAAACCAATGTGGAAAACGACGGCTCGTATTAGGGGAACATCATATATCCCTAGAAACTTGGCAAAACGAACCAAAACCGAAGAAGAAGAAACAAGCGAGTCGGAATAAGATAGTTGTATTCGTGTGGTGTAATATATGTAATATAGTGTGCTTATGCTTTATGATATATGTAAAAATTGCTTGTATTAATAAGTATTTTTTTTATGAATCTAACTCTTGTCTATTTTACAGTATAAAAACACAAAATGGATAGACAACCCAATATTTTAAGAGACCTACCCGGAGACATGATTGATGAAATCTTTTCTAGAGTCGGTCAGAATTCTTTGGCACAACTATTTAAGGCGAGATTAGTTTGTAAGACATTCGAAGAACGTTCCAAGAATGCCTTGGTTTATAAAAGGCTTTCGTTCGAAAGATGGGGGATATCACATTGGGAAATCCATAAGTTACGATGTGTTTACTTTGACGCATATATTGCGGGGAACCCAAATGCTATTTTATGCAATGGGTTAAGAAATTATTTTGACTCAATATATCCGAATATTGGACTTCGTGATTTAGAAAAAGCGGCTAACATGCAACATAAAGAAGCATGTTATGCTTACGGATTAGTAATGTTCGCTTCTCACCAAAGTGAGAACAAGAACATCGGGCTACAACTATTAAACAAAACGTTCCCACAAGTGACGGAGTCGGTAATTGGGGTTAGAAATGAGGTTTTTAGATTGTTACGGGACTGTTGGACATTACGTAACCCTCGTCCCTTTGACGACGTTACAACACGCTGTCTTATCAACGGCCATAACGGTTATGTTCCACAAGACCAAGGATGGGAAGTAATCCTAGTAAAACCAGAATGCATGACTTGTTTCTGGACGTATGAATTACGTGTCTTTATTGCCTTTGCTGAACGACTTGTGTACTAGCTAGAATTATCTTCACAACCATCTTGTATCAAATTTATTGTGTGCTATATTTCATGCTATATGTAAAATAAGCGGTATTGTAAGTTTGTAAAATATTGTGTAAAAGTTTGAACGTGAAATATTATTATAATCAGTTTTTCATATAGAATTGTAGTAGTTGAATTGTATATTAGCTACTAAGTATGAACTTAACGGGTAGGTACTACCCGAATTTAAACTTATAAAACGCTAATATGAAGAAAAAGCTTTTATAAATGAGTTCATATTATGCTACGAAATACTATTAACTACTCTTAATATTCTGTATGATTAACTTGTTCCATTTGACTATTTTGAAGGAAATGGCACCGACTACTCGACACACCGTGAATATGAATGAAGAGGAATTTCGTACTTTTCTAGCTTCAAACATAGCCGCAGTACAGGCTGCGCTACATACCAACAATAACCTTGGATCTAGCAGTACAGGAAATCGTGTAGGATGCACCTACAAAGAATCCACTGCCTGCAAACCTTTGGAATTTGATGGAACCGAAGGACCGATCGGATTGAAACGGTGGACCAAGAAGGTCGAATCGGTGTTTGCCATAAGTAAGTGTACTGAAGAGGACAAAGTGAAGTACGCTACGCATACCTTCACAGGTTCTGCGTTAACATGGTGGAATACCTATCTAGAGCAAGTGGGACAAGACGATGCATACGCACTACCGTGGTCAGCATTCAAGCACTTGATGAATGAGAAGTACCGTCCCAGAACCGAGGTCAATAAGCTCAAGACAGAACTTAGAGGGTTATGAACCCAAGGATTTGATATTACCACGTACGAAAGACGATTCACAGAATTGTGCCTATTGTGTCCGGGAGCATTCGAAGATGAGGAAGAGAAGATCGACGCGTTTGTGAAAGGATTACCGGAAAGAATCCAAGAAGATATAAGTTCACACGAGCCCGCCTCCATACAACAGGCATGTAGAATGGCTCACAAACTAGTGAACCAGATTGAAGCAAGAATTAAAGAACAGACTGCTGAAGAGGCCAATGTGAAGCAAGTCAAAAGAAAGTGGGAGGAAAACGGTGATAAGAATCACCAATACAACAACAACAGCAATTACAACAATAATCGCAACAATTATCCCAACAATCGCAACATCAATCGCAACTACAACAAATGGCCCAACAACAACAACAACAACAACAACAACAACTACAACAATCATCCCAACAACAATAATAACCGCAACAACAACAACAATCAGAAGTAGCTATGCCAAAGGTGTGAAAAGTATCACTCGGGGTTCTGCACCAAATTTTGCAACAAGTGTAAAAGAAATGGTCATAGCGCGGCAAAGTGTGAGGTCTACGGACCAGGGGTTAATAGAACGAAAGGAAAAAATGGTGTCGGAACGAGTAATGGCGGAGCAAGTAGTGTCGGAGAAAGTTATGCCAATGTAGTTTGTTATAAATGTGGAAAACCGAGCCACATTTTTAGAAATTGCCCGAACCAGGAGAACACGAATGGACAAGGCCGCGGAAGAGTTTTCAATATTAATGCGGCAGAGGCACAGGAAGACCCGGAGCTTGTTACGGGTACGTTTCTTATTGACAATAAATCTTCTTACATTTTATTTGATTCGGGTGCGGATAGAAGCTATATGAGTAGAGATTTTTGTGCTAAATTAAGTTGTCCATTGATGCCTTTGGATAGTAAATTTTTACTCGAATTAGCAAATGGTAAATTAATTTCAGCAGATAATATATGTCGGAATCGAGAAATTAAACTGGTTAGCGAAACATTTAAGATTGATTTGATACCAGTAGAGTTAGGGAGTTTTGATGTGATAATCGGTATGGACTGGTTGAAAGAAGTGAAAGCAGAGATCGTTTGTTACAAAAATGCAATTCGCATTATACGAGAAAAAGGAAAACCCTTAATGGTGTACGGAGAAAAGGGCAACACGAAGCTACATCTTATTAGTAATTTGAAGGCACAAAAACTAATAAGAAAAGGTTGCTTTGCTGTTCTAGCACACGTCGAGAAAGTAAAAACTGAAGAAAAGAGCATCAATGATGTTCCCATTGCAAAAGAATTTTCCGATGTATTTCTGAAAGAATTACCGGGATTACCCCCACATCGATCCGTTGAATTTCAAATAGATCTTGTACCAGGAGCTGCACCAATAGCTCGTGCTCCTTACAGACTCGCACTCAGCGAGATGAAAGAACTGCAAAGCCAATTACAAGAACTTTTAGAGCGTGGTTTCATTCGACCAAGCACATCACCGTGGGGAGCTCCTATTTTGTTTGTCAAGAAGAAAGATGGTACATTCAGGTTGTGTATCGACTACCGAGAGTTGAACAAACTTACCATCAAGAACCGCTACCCACTATCGAGAATCGACGACTTATTTGATCAACTACAAGGCTTGTCTGTTTATTCAAAGATTGACTTACGTTCCGAGTATCATCAAATGCGGGTGAAAGAAGATGATATTCCAAAGACTGCTTTCAGAACACGTTACAGTCATTACGAGTTTATGGTCATGCCGTTTGATTTAACTAATGCACCAGCTGTGTTCATGGACCTTATGAACCGAGTGTGTGGACCATACCTTGACAAGTTTGTCATTGTTTTCATTGATGACATACTTATTTACTCAAAGAATGACCAAGAACACGGTGAACATTTGAGAAAGGTGTTAGAAGTATTGAGGAAGGAAGAATTGTACGCTAAGTTTTCAAAGTGTGCATTTTGGTTGGAAGAAGTTCAATTCCTCGGTCACATAGTGAACAAAGAAGGTATTAAGGTGGATCCGGCAAAGATAGAAACTGTTGAAAAGTGGGAAACCCCGAAAACTCCAAAATACATACGCCAGTTTTTAGGACTAGCTGGTTACTACAGAAGGTTCATCCAAGACTTTTCCAGAATAGCAAAACCCTTGACTGCATTAACGCATAAAGGGAAGAAATTTGAATGGAATGATGAACAAGAGAAAGCGTTTCAGTTATTGAAGAAAAAGCTAACTACGGCACCTATATTGTCATTGCCTGAAGGGAATGATGATTTTGTGATTTATTGTGATGCATCAAAGCAAGGTCTCGGTTGTGTATTAATGCAACGAACAAAGGTGATTGCTTATGCGTCTAGACAATTGAAGATTCACGAACAAAATTATACGACGCATGATTTGGAATTAGGCGCGGTTGTTTTTGCATTAAAGACTTGGAGGCACTACTTATATGGGGTCAAAAGTATTATATATACCGACCACAAAAGTCTTCAACACATATTTAATCAGAAACAACTGAATATGAGGCAGCGTAGGTAGATTGAATTGTTGAATGATTCAGACTTTGAGATTCGTTACCACCCGGGGAAGGCAAATGTGGTAGCCGATGCCTTGAGCAGGAAGGACAGAGAACCCATTCGAGTAAAATCTATGAATTTAATGATTCATAATAACCTTACTACTCAAATAAAGGAGGCGCAACAAGGAGTTTTAAAAGAGGGAAATTTAAAGGATGAAATACGCAAAGGATCGGAGAAGCATCTTAATATTCGAGAAGACGGAACCCGGTATAGGGCTGAAAGGATTTGGGTAACAAAATTTGGAGATATGAGAGAAATGGTACTTAGAGAAGCTCATAAAACCAGATACTCAATACATCCTGGAACAGGGAAGATGTACAAGGATCTCAAGAAACATTTTTGGTGGCCGGGTATGAAAGCCGATGTTGCTAAATACGTAGGAGAATGTTTGACGTGTTCTAAGGTCAAAGCTGAGCATCAGAAACCATCAGGTCTACTTCAACAACCCAAAATCCCGGAATGGAAATGGGAAAACATTACCATGGATTTCATCACTAAATTGCCAAGGACTGCAAGTGGTTTTGATACTATTTGGGTAATAGTTGATCGTCTCACCAAATCAGCACACTTCCTGCCAATAAGAGAAGATGACAAGATGGAGAAGTTAGCACGACTGTATTTGAAGGAAGTCGTCTCCAGACATGGAATACCAATCTCTATTATCTCTGATAGGGATGGCAGATTTATTTCAAGATTCTGGCAGACATTACAGCAAGCATTAGGAACTCGTCTAGACATGAGTACTGCCTATCATCCACAAACTGATGGGCAGAGCGAAAGGACGATACAAATGCTTGAAGACATGCTACGAGCATGTGTTATTGATTTCGGAAACAGTTGGGATCGACATCTACCATTAGCAGAATTTTCCTACAACAACAGCTACCATTCAAGCATTGAGATGGCGCCGTTTGAAGCACTTTATGGTAGAAAGTGCAGGTCTCTGATTTGTTGGAGTGAAGTATGGGATAGACAGATTACGGGTCCGGAGATTATACAAGAAACTACCGAGAACATCATCCAAATTCAACAACGGTTGAAAACCGCCCAAAGTCGACAAAAGAGCTACGCTGACATTAAAAGAAAAGATATAGAATTTGAAATTGGAGAGATGGTCATGCTTAAAGTTACACCTTGGAAAGGCGTTGTTCGATTTGGTAAACGAGGGAAATTAAATCCAAGGTTTATTGGACCATTCAAGATTATTGATCGTGTCGGACCAGTAGCTTACCGACTTGAGTTACCTCAACAACTCGCGGCTGTACATAACACTTTCCACGTCTCGAATTTGAAGAAATGTTTTGCTAAAGAAGATCTCACTATTCCGTTAGATGAAATCCAAATCAAAGAAAAACTCCAATTCATCGAAGAACCTGTCGAAATAATGGATCGTGAGGTTAAAAGACTTAAGCAAAATAAGATACCAATTGTTAAGGTTCGATGGAATGCTCGTAGAGGACCCAAGTTCACCTGGGAGCGTGAAGATCAGATGAAGAAGAAATACCCGCATCTATTTCCAGAAGATTCGTCAACACCTTCAACAGTTTAAAATTGCGAGACGAAATTTATTTAACTGGTAGGTACTGTAGTGACCCGAACTTTTCCATGTTTATATATATTAATTGAGATTGATATTTACATGATTAAATGTTTCAAACATGTTAAGCAATCAAACTTGTTAAGACTTGATTAATTGAAATATGTTTCATATAGACAATTCACCACCCAAGTTGACCGGTGATTCACGAACGTTAAAACTTGTAAAAACTATATGATGACATATATATGGATATATATATAGTTAACATGATACTATGATAAGTAAACATATCATTAATTATATTAACAATGAACTACATATGTAAAAACAAGACTACTAACTTAATGATTTTTAAACGAGACATATATGTAACGATTATCGTTGTAAAGACATTTAATGTATATATATCATATTAAGAGATATTCATACATGATAATATCATGATAATATAATAATTTAAAATCTCATTTGATATTATAAACATTGGGTTAACAACATTTAACAAGATCGTTAACCTAAAGGTTTCAAAACAACACTTACATGTAACGACTAACGATGACTTAACGACTCAGTTAAAATGTATATACATGTAGTGTTTTAATATGTATTTATACACTTTTGAAAGACTTCAATACACTTATCAAAATACTTCTACTTAACAAAAATGGTTACAATTACATCCTCGTTCAGTTTCATCAACAATTCTACTCGTATGCACCCGTATTCGTACTCGTACAATACACAGCTTTTAGATGTATGTACTATTGGTATATACACTCCAATGATCAGCTCTTAGCAGCCCATGTGAGTCACCTAACACATGTGGGAACCATCATTTGGCAACTAGCATGAAATATCTCATAAAATTACAAAAATATGAGTAATCATTCATGACTTATTTACATGAAAAAAAATTTACATATCCTTTATATCTAATCCATACACCAACGACCAAAAACACCTACAAGCACTTTCATTCTTCAATTTTCTTCATCTAATTGATCTCTCTCAAGTTCTATCTTCAAGTTCTAAGTGTTCTTCATAAATTCTACAAGTTCTAGTTACATAAAATCAAGAATACTTTCAAGTTTGCTAGCTCACTTCCAATCTTGTAAGGTGATCATCCAACCTCAAGAAATCTTTGTTTCTTACAGTAGGTTATCATTCTAATACAAGGTAATAATCATATTCAAACTTTGGTTCAATTTCTATAACTATAACAGTCTTATTTCAAGTGATGATCTTACTTGAACTTGTTTTCGTGTCATGATTCTGCTTCAAGAACTTCGAGCCATCCAAGGATCCGTTTATCATAACCCGACCTTAACCATAAGGACGAATACAATAACATATGATTTCATCGCGAGGTATTGACCTCTATATGCGACATTTTTCAAAAACTGCATTCGTTTTTACAATACAAACCATAGCTTTTATTACAAATACAAGGTTTAAACAACTTAATAATGATTATCGTTTAGCGATAATCTTAGACTTACAAACTTTACATGTGATAATAACAATACGACCTCCAACATATTTTACATTACAAATCCTCCGATATGCAGTTTTATTTTTGACACAAATATGCATACTCAAGATCTTGCTTAAATTCAACATGTTGCAGCGGAAGCTTTTAGTTATCACCTGAGAATAAACATGCTTAAAACGTCAACATAAAGTTGGTGAGATATAGGTTTAATGCCGGCAGCGTTATAAATATAGACCACAAGATTTCATATATAAACGTTTTAATAAAAATATTCTAAGTTGTTGAGCACTTGATAACCATACTTAACATTTAATCAACGTCGCATATTCCCTTTATTATGAAATCTTACTACACCGTACCAAGTGTAGTTACCGAAATGAAGTACTGTGCAACTGTTGAATACTGGTCGTCCAGTCCGGTTGGGGTTGTCAGGCCCGATAGATCAATCAACAGGATTCGCGTTTACAATACCTCATGTAAATAATAGTTACCAAGTTACAGGGAAGTATGCCAGTGGTACAACTCAACGTAGAATATATATTTTTAATCACTTGTGTCCATAACGTAAATCATAAGATGCATGTATTCTCATCCCGAAATATTTAGAGTTTAAAAGTGGGACTATATACTCACCTTTTCCTTGAAGGTATTTAACTCGACTTGGTCTCCGATAGATATCACGAACCTAACCATATATATAATATATCAACATATTTTCTTTTCAAGTAATCGTTACATATATATATATACTTATAATACTTTTAATATTTTCTTAGTCCGTAGTTAGCAGTCTGTTGTTAATGGTCCAGAATTAGTTGCTCAATAAAATAAATAAAGACCCCATCGTATTCGTATTGATCAGAATTAATCTCGAACCATGGTACCATGTTGTCAAATGACGTGTTGCGTACATAAAGTACCGTTTTGTCAGATGACGTGTTGCGTACAATCATGAGGTCTTATGATTAATCTTCTCGTGTTGTTTACGGGTGGTCCTGGAATATATAAAATCAAATCATAAGTAAATATATATTAAATATTATGTTAATTAGCCAAGATATGATTAATCCGATTTTGTCATAATATGATATATTACAGGTTTTGAAGTGTTTTAAAAATCAAATTAGAAGGATCTATTTACTTTGCGAACAGGTTTGAAATCATTCAAACTATGTTCTTGTTGTTAAAAATTTTATAACACAAAATAAGATAGCTATATAAATATGAATCGAATAAGATTATGAATAAGGTTACTACCTCAAGTTACTTGGATAAAGCTACTGGAAAAGATAGAAAATAATCTTGATCAAACTTTCTTATGATGATTATAGGTTGTTCATGAAGCTAGTTCTTCATGAGTATTTGTTGAGATTGTGAAGAACACTTAGAGTTCCTAAAAGTGTGTTTTTTTTTTGGTTAGAGAAAGATGGTTGTAAGAATGAAATGAAAAACCAAGGTGATGGTGATACTTATAGGACAGTCTGGTTGTTGAGGGAACAAGGACAAATTATTGTATTGAATTTTTGAGTAATAATGTATGCTAGCTTACAAATAAGATTCTCTCTTATCTAGGGCAGATCTAAAGCTGATAAGGATATTGATTTTATGTGTATTTACCAATAGTAAATACGTATGGATGATGAGTATGATACGGTAAAAGAAGCTCAAAATCGGGCTTTTATTTTGGGTCCAACCGGGCCAAAAATAAAATTTTAAGACATTTTTAATAAAGCAATGTTAGCCCAAACGTTCTTGGACCCCGCCAGGGGTTGCCACCCTTTGGACCTCGCTTATCGGGGGCGCTGCCCCCGAACCCCCGTCATAATCAAGATAAGTTCAAACAAGTGTGCACTCCACACTTCCCCAAACTTGTTCGATATTTATCAAGATTATCATGGTTACAAATTAATCCTATTACACTTAAATCATATTGGTGACATAAATCACAACACATTATAGATTGTAAGTATATATGTCAAAGAACGTTACATATAGTTATCGTTTTGAAAACTTAAGTTAGTGGTCTCAAAGTATACTTATAACTCATTGTTGTTAGTTCACAATGAAATGTTAAACCATCCTTAAATCATGTTAAATATGTATAGATATGTACATATACATAATCGTATAATTATCGTGTGTTATATAGTTAGTGATATCATCGGTCAAATTGGACGGTCAAACGTTGTGTAAAACTCTTTTCAAAAATATAAGTCTCAACAGTTTGGATTGCTTATCATGTTGGTAAGGTTTAATTTATGTAAATATTAATCTCATAAGTATAGAACGATCGGAAAATTCCGGGTCGTTACAGTACCTACCCGTTAAATAAATTTCGTCTCGAAATTTTAAAATTGTACCTATTTTGCGTTCTCGGGAAACAAATGTGGGTACTTTTGTTTCATCTGATCCTCTCGTTCCCAAGTAAACTTGGGACCCCTTCGAGCATTCCAACGAACCTTAACGATTGGTATGTTGCTCTGCTTGAGTTGTTTAACTTCACGGTCCATGATTTCGACTGGTTCTTCTATGAATTGTAGTTTCTCGTCGACTTGGATTTCTTCAAGAGGAATGGTGAGGTCTTCCTTTGCAAGACACTTCTTAAGGTTTGAAACGTGAAATGTATTATGTACTCCGGCGAGTTGTTGTGGTAATTCGAGTCGATAAGCTACCGGTCCAATGTGTTCGATGATCTTGAACGGGCCTACATACCTTGGGTTCAGTTTACCTCTTTTTCCAAAACGTATTACATCTTTCCAAGGTGACACCTTTAACATAACCATGTCACTGATCTGAAACTCTAATGGTTTCCTTCGGACGTCGGCGTAGCTCTTTTGGCGACTACGGGCTGTTTTCAATCTCTCCTTGATTTGTACTATCTTCTCAGTCGTTTCGTGTATGATCTCGGGACCAGTTAATTGTCGATCTCCTACTTCATTCCAACAGATAGGGGATCTACACTTCCTTCCATACAGTGCTTCGAATGGTGCAGCTTTAATGCTCGCATGATAACTGTTATTATACGAGAATTCTGCTAATGGTAGATATTTATCCCATCCGTTTCCAAAATCGATCACACATGCCCTGAGCATGTCTTCAAGAGTCTGAATTGTTCTTTCACTCTGCCCGTCAGTTTGTGGATGATATGCGGTGCTCATATCCAAACGAGTTCCCAGGGCCTCCTGTAGTGATTGCCAAAACTTTGATGTAAATCTACTATCACGATCGGATATAATGGAAATAGGTATTCCATGCCTTGAAACAATTTCCTTTATGTATAATCGTAATAGTTTCTCCATTCTATCTGTTTCCTTTATAGGCAAGAAATGTACAGATTTGGTGAGACGATCAACTATTACCAAAATGGTGTCATAACCCCAGGCAGTCTTAGGTAACTTTGTGATGAAATCCATGGTAATACCGTCCCATTTCCATTCTGGGATTTCTGGTTGTTGAAGTAATCCTGACGGCTTCTGGTGTTCTGCTTTGACTTTGGAACAAGTTAAACATTCCCCAACATATGTTGCAACGTCTATCTTCAAATTAGGCCACCAATAATGCGTCTTAAGATCTTGATACATCTTTCCAACTCCAGGATGTATCGAGTATCTTGTCTTATGTGCCTCATTCAATATCAACTTCCTTAATCCACCCAACTTTAGTACCCAAATACGGTTTGTAAAATATCGAATTCCATCTTCCCGTATAACGAGTTGTTTCCCATACTTCTTCATTATTTCATTTCCTATATTTTCTTTAGTAAGAGCTTCTCGTTGAGCCTCTTTGATTTGTGAGTTGAGATTCATGCGAATTTTTATGTTCCTTGCTCGTACTCGAATTGGTTCCCGTTCCTTTCTGCTTAGAGCGTCGGCCACTACATTCGCTTTCCCAGGATGATAGCGAATCTCACAATCATAGTCGTTTATCAGCTCGACCCACCTACGTTGCCTCATGTTCAGCTGTTTCTGATCGAAGATATGTTGAAGGCTTTTATGATCGGTAAACACAGTGCATTTAACCCCATATAAGTAGTGTCTCCATATCTTTAATGCAAACACTACTGCTCCCAGTTCTAAATCATGCGTCGTATAATTCCGCTCATGAATCTTTAATTGTCGGGATGCGTATGCTATAACTTTCTTCCGTTGCATAAGGACGCAACCAAAACCTTGTCGCGAAGCGTCACAATATATCTCAAAATCATCGTTCCCTTCAGGTAACGATAAAATAGGTGCTGTAGTCAACTTCTTCTTTAGTAATTGAAATGCACTCTCCTGCTCAGAAGTCCATTCGTACTTCTTCCCTTTTTGTGTTAACGCTGTTAATGGTTTAGCTATTCGGGAAAAATCTTGAATAAACCTTCTATAATAACCAGCTAAACCCAAAAATTGGCGTATCTGCGTTGGTGTCTTAGGAGTCTCCCATTTTTTAATGGCCTCAATTTTAGCTGGGTCAACCTGAATTCCTTTGCTACTAATAACATGGCCAAGAAATTGCACTTCTTTCAACCAAAACGCACACTTAGAAAATTTGGCGTATAATTGTTCTTTTCTTAACAATTCTAATACCAATCTTAAATGCTGCTCATGCTCTTGCTCACTCTTGGAATAGATAAGAATATCGTCAATGAAAACGATAACAAACTTATCTAAATACGGACTACAAACTCGATTCATGAGGTCCATGAATACAGCTGGCGCATTCGTTAATCCAAACGGCATGACCAAAAATTCATAATGACCGTAGCGTGTCCGAAAAGCAGTTTTCGGAATATCTTCTTCTTTGACGCGTAGTTGATGATAGCCCGACCATAGGTCGATTTTCGAGTAAACACATAATCCTTGCAATTGATCAAATAAGTCATCAATTCTCGGTAGTGGATACCGATTCTTGATAGTTAACTTATTTAATTCACGATAATCTATACACATTCGGAAAGATCCGTCTTTCTTCTTGACGAATAAAATCGGAGCTCCCCACGGTGAAGTGCTCGGTCGAATGAAACCACGGTCCAGTAATTCTTGTAACTGGCTTTGTAACTCTTTCATCTCAGATGGTGCAAGTCTATATGGAGCACGAGCCACTGGTGCAGCTCCCGGTACTAGATCTATTTGAAATTCTACAGATCTAAATGGAGGTAATCCTGGTAACTCTTCCAGAAATACTTCAGGAAAATCTCTTGCCATAGGCACGTCGTTGATGCTCTTCACTTTTTCCTTCATTTCAACTTTATTAACATATGCTAAGATAGCATAGCACCCTTTCTTCAAGCACTTTTGAGCTTTCAAATAACTAATGAGTTTTAGCTTTGAGTTACCCTTCTCTCCATAAATCATTACTGGCGTTTTATCCTTACGAGGAATGCGAATTGCCTTCTTGGTGCACACAACTTCAGCTCCTATTTTGGACATCCAGTCCATGCCAACTATTACATCAAAACTTCCTAATTCTACGGGTATCAAATCAATCTTAAATGTTTCTCCGGCTAAATTTATTTTACAATCACGGCAAATTTTATCGGCTTTAATTAGTTTACCATTAGCTAACTCAATCATGTACTTAGCATCTAGAGGTAATGATGAACAATTCAATTTAGCGTAAAAGTCTCTACTCACGTAACTTCTATCGGCACCAGTATCAAATATAATAGATGCGGATAAGTTATTAATGGTAAACGTACCCGTAACAAGCTCCGGGTCTTCACACGCCTCTCTAGCATTAATAACAAATGCTCTTCCACGTGCAGATCCATTATTCTTCTCTGGATTCGGACACTGGCTCTTATAATGACCCTGTTTCCCACACCCATAACAAGTAACAGTGGCCAAGGCAGTTCTATTTGCATTGGTGGCAGGAGTCTTGGTACCGTTTGTATTTGTAGCAGGAACCCTACAATCTTCAGCAAGATGACCTTTTCGATTACAATTGTTGCACACCACATTACAATAACCAGAGTGATGTTTGTGGCATCTGTTACATAAAGGATTTCGTCCTTTGTAACCAGTTTGAACCGCTACCCGCACCTTGCGTGGTTTCTTGTTTCTTGTTGGATTGTTGATGATTACCTTCCCACTTTCTTTTGTTTCCCGATGTCTTGACATCGGTGTTCTTATCCAGAATAATCTGGTCCATCAATTCGTTTGCCATGGTGATAGCTTCATGAATAGTCTTGGGTTTGGATGCTGTAACATTTGCCTTGACCTTTTTAGGCAAACCGTCTTTGTACAGTTCAATCTTCCGTTCTTCGGTTGGTACCAATTCGGGACATAGCAAAGCTAATTCCATGAATCGCTGATTGTAGTTGGTGAGTTCAGTACCAACAGCTTTCAGGCTTCGTAATTCATCTTCCAACTTCTTAACCTCGTTCCTTGGACAATATTTGTTGATTAGCATTGTTTTGAATTCTTCCCAAAGAGTATCATAAGCTACATCTCCTCCTACGGCCTTCACATAGTTTTTCCACCACGTGAGTGCACTATCTTGTAGGGTGCATGATGCATACTTGGTCATGTCCTTCTCAATACAACCACTGATTTTAAACACAGACTCAATCTTTTCGATCTACCGGGTTAAACCGACCGGTCCTTCTGTTCCACTGAATGATGAGGGCTTGCAACCTTGAAAAGTTTTGTAAGTGCACCCCACACGAGGATTTGGGTTAACTGCAGCACCTCTTGCGGCCTCGACCCATAACATTCTGTCATTCACTCGCTGATTGATGAGTTCCTGGATTTCTTGTTCCGTCATTCGGTTCAATCGCGCCATAATCTTCAATAAGAATGAAAAAATAATTATTCACATGGAATATTATAGATGTAGTATGTATTTACAGTACATCGTAGCTTATTAATAATATGAACCAGTTATTATTATAAAAGCCTTTTCTTCTTATTAGCGTTTTATAATTATATCTAGGGTAGTACCTACCCGTTAAAGTTCATACTTAATAGCTTAGTACGAAAATCAATTACTACCACCCAAATAATACTTAACCATGGAAAATTATTGCATTTCACACTTCACTATTTTACATATGCTTATCTTACATCAAACATTAAGCAAACCAAACTAGTAATATTATACAAAACATTATATAATCCCATGGTTTAAAACAACAGCGCATCATTTAACCCAAAGCGTTTGTGTTCAAAGAAATCGCTTAAAGGTTATCCTGGTTGTCTCCCTGCGTTTTGGCTGAGGAACCGAAGAACTGGATGTCGGGATAGAACTAATAGGAATAGCGGGAATAGGTGTGGAAGTATCTGGTGGAGTTGGTGCCACAACATCCTCTCTAGACTCGGGATTTAGATTTTCCATTTCAGTAGCCTTTCGTTTCTTTCCTCGTTCGAACTTGTCTTTCGTAATTTCCTGTATTTCTTCCTCCTCAGGATCACTTTCCGGTTCCTCTTCAATTGATTCATCCGGAACTTGTGAGTCTTCCCCAAAGGTGTCGTTTTCATCATCAGATAGATTAATGACTGGAACACCATCTGAAGAGTCTGGTTCGGAGTCGCTGAATGTGATAATAAGTTCTAAGCCAGACATCTATCACATAACAACTAGCACGTTAATACCACATAATATTTACATATTAATTTTTAACCAACAAGGATAAGCAATAGTTTTCGAAATCAAACACGGTCAAAGTCCAGACTCACTAATGCATCCTAACAAACTCGATAAGACACACTAATGCAAATTCTCTGGTTCTCTAAGACCAACGCTCTGATACCACATGTCATAACCCGACCTTAACCATAAGGATGAATACAATAACATATGATTTCATCGCGAGGTATTGACCTCTATATGCGACATTTTTCAAAAACTGCATTCGTTTTTACAATACAAACCATAGCTTTTATTACAAATACAAGGTTTAAACAACTTAATAATGATTATCGTTTAGCGATAATCTTAGACTTACAAACTTTACATGTGATAATAACAATACGACCTCCAACATATTTTACATTACAAATCCTCTGATATGCAGTTTTATTTTTGACACAAATATGCATACTCAAGATCTTGCTTAAATTCAACATGTTGCAGCGGAAGCTTTTAGTTATCACCTGAGAATAAACATGCTTAAAATGTCAACATAAAGTTGGTGAGATATAGGTTTAATGCCGGCAGCGTTATAAATATAGACCACAAGATTTCATATATAAACGTTTTAATAAAAATATTCTAAGTTGTTGAGCACTTGATAACCATACTTAACATTTAATCAACGTCGCATATTCCCTTTATTATGAAATCTTACTACACCGTACCAAGTGTAGTTACTGAAACGAAGTACTGTGCAACCGTTGAATACTGATCGTCCAGTCCGGTTGGGGTTGTCAGGCCCGATAGATCTATCAACAGGATTCGCGTTTACAATACCTCATGTAAATAATAGTTACCAAGTTACAGGGAAGTATGCTAGTGGTACAACTCAACGTAGAATATATATTTTTAATCACTTGTGTCCATAACGTAAATCATAAGATGCATGTATTCTCATCCCAAAATATTTAGAGTTTAAAAGTGGGACTATATACTCACCTTTTCCTTGAAGGTATTTAACTCGACTTGGTCTCCGATAGATATCACGAACCTAACCATATATATAATATATCAACATATTTTCTTTTCAAGTAATCGTTACATATATATATATACTTATAATACTTTTAATATTTTCTTAGTCCGTAGTTAGCAGTCTGTTGTTAATGGTCCACAATTAGTTGCTCAATAAAATAAATAAAGACCCCATCGTATTCGTATTCATCAGAATTAATCTCGACCCATGGTACCATGTTGTCAAATGACGTGTTGCGTACATAAAGTACCGTGTTGTCAGATGACGTGTTGCGTACAATCATGAGGTCTTATGATTAATCTTCTCGTGTTGTTTACGGGTGGTCCTGGAATATATAAAATCAAATCATAAGTAAATATATATTAAATATTATGTTAATTAGCCAAGATATGATTAATCCGATTTTGTCATAATATGATATATTACAGGTTTTGAAGTGTTTTAAAAATCAAATTAGAAGGATCTATTTAGTTTGCGAACAGGTTTGAAATCATTCAAACTATGTTCTTGTTGTTAAAAATTTTATAACACAAAATAAGATACCTATATAAATATGAATCGAATAAGATTATGAATAAGGTTACTACCTCAAGTTACTTGGATAAAGCTACTGGAAAAGATAGAAAATAATCTTGATCAAACTTTCTTATGATGATTATATGTTGTTCATGAAGCTAGTTCTTCATGAGTATTTGCTGAGATTGTGAAGAACACTTAGAGTTCCTAAGAGTGTGTATTTTTTTTGTTTGAGAAAGATGGGTGTAAGAATGAAATGAAAAACCAAGGTGATGGTGATACTTATAGGACAGTCTGGTTGTTGAGGGAACAAGGACAAATTATTGTGTTGAATTTTTTAGTAATAATGTATGCTAGCTTACAAATAAGATTCCCTCTTATCTAGGGCAGATCTAAAGCTGATAAGGATATTGATTTGATGTGTATTTACCAATAATAAATACGTATGGATGATGAGTATGATACGGTAAAAGAAGCTCAAAATCGGGCTTTTATTTTGGGTCCAACCGGGCTAAAAATAAAATTTTAACACATTTTTAATAAAGCAATGTCTGCCCCTTGGACCCCGCCAGGGGTTGCCACCCCTTGGACCCCGCTTATCGGGGGCGCTGCCCCCGAACCCCCGTCATAATCAAGATAAGTTCAAACAAGTGTGCACTCCACACTTCCCCAAACTTGTTCGATATTTATCAAGATTATTTTGGTTACAAATTAATCCTATTACACTTAAATCATATTGGTGACATAAATCACAACACATTATAGATTGTAAGTATATATGTCAAAGAACGTTACATATAGTAATCGTTTTGAAAACTTAAGTTAATGGTCTCAAAGTATACTTATAACTCATTGTTGTTAGTTCACAACGAAATGTTAAACCATCCTTAAATCATGTTAAATATGTATAGATATGTACATATACATAATCGTATAATTATCGTGTGTTATATAGTTCGTGATATCATCGGTCAAATTGGACGGTCAAACGTTGTGTAAAACTCTTTTCAAAAATATAAGTCTCAATAGTTTGGATTGCTTATCATGTTGGTAAGGTTTAATTTATGTAAATATTAATCTCATAAGTATAGAACGATCGGAAAATTCTGGGTCGTTACACCGTTGAAGCTAGATCTATTTTTCTCTTTTCCAGTAGGTTTATACAAGGAACTTAAGGTAGTAATGATGTTCATAACATCATTCGATTCATACATATAAAGCTATCTTATTCGAAGGTTTAAACTTGTAATCACTAGAACATAGTTTAGTTAATTCTAAACTTGTTCGCAAACAAAAGTTAATCCTTCTAACTTGACTTTTACAATCAACTAAACACATGTTCTATATCTATATGATATGCTAACTTAATGATTTAAAACCTGGAAACACGAAAAACACCATAAAACCGGATTTACGCCGTCGTAGTAACACCGCGGGCTGTTTTGGGTTAGTTAATTAAAAACTATGATAAACTTTGATTTAAAAGTTGTTATTCTGAAAAAATGATTTTTATTATGAACATGAAACTATATCCAAAAATTATGGTTAAACTCAAAGTGGAAGTATGTTTTCTAAAATGGTCATCTAGATGTCGTTCTTTCGACTGAAATGACTACCTTTACAAAAACGACTTGTAAATTATTTTTCCGACTATAAACCTATAATTTTTCTGTTTAGATTCATAAAATAGAGTTCAATATGAAATCATAGCAATTTGATTCACTCAAAACGGATTTAATATGAAGAAGTTATGGGTAAAACAAGATTGGATAATTTTTTCTCATTTTAGCTACGTGAAAATTGGTAACAAATCTATTCCAACCATAACTTAATCAACTTGTATTGTATATTATATAATCTTGAGATACCATAGACACGTATACAATGTTTCGACCTATCATGTCGACACATCTATATATATTTCGGAACAACCATAGACACTCTATATGTGAATGTTGGAGTTAGCTATACAGGGTTGAGGTTGATTCCAAAATATATATAATTTGAGTTGTGATCAATACTGAGATACGTATACACTGGGTCGTGGATTGATTCAAGATAATATTTATCGATTTATTTCTGTACATCTAACTGTAGACAACTAGTTGTAGGTTACTAACGAGGACAGCTGACTTAATAAACTTAAAACATCAAAATATATTAAAAGTGTTGTAAATATATTTTGAACATACTTTGATATATATGTATATATTGTTATAGGTTCATGAATCAACCAGTGGCCAAGTCTTACTTCTCGACGAAGTAAAAATCTGTGAATGTGAGTTATAGTCTCACTTTTAAAATCTAATATTTTTGGGATGAGAATACATGCAGGTTTTGTAAATGATTTACAAAATAGACACAAGTACGTGAAACTACATTCTATGGTTGAATTATCGAAATCGAATATGCCCCTTTTTATTAAGTCTGGTAATCTAAGAATTAGGGAACAGGCACCCTAATTGACGCGAATCCTAAAGATAGATCTATTGGGCCTAACAAACCCCATCCAAAGTACCGGATGCTTTAGTACTTCGAAATTTATATCATATCCGAAGGGTGTCCCGGAATGATGGGGATATTCTTATATATGCATCTTGTTAATGTCGGTTACCAGGTGTTCACCATATGAATGATTTTTATCTCTATGTATGGGATGTGTATTGAAATATGAAATCTTGTGGTCTATTATTATGATTTGATATATATAGGTTAAACCTATAACTCACCAACATTTTTGTTGACGTTTTAAGCATGTTTATTCTCAGGTGATTATTAAGAGCTTTCGCTGTCGCATACTTAAATAAGGACGAGATTTGGAGTCCATGCTTGTATGATATTGTGTAAAAACTGCATTCAAGAAACTTATTTTGTTGTAACATATTTGTATTGTAAACCATTATGTAATGGTCGTGTGTAAACAGGATATATTAGATTATCATTATTTGATAATCTACGTAAAGCTTTTTAAACCTTTATTGATGAAATAAAGGTTATGGTTTGTTTTAAAATGAATGCAGTCTTTGAAAAAAATCTCATATAGAGGTCAAAACCTCGCAACGAAATCAATTAATATGGAACGTTTTTAATCAATAAGAACGGGACATTTCATTTTGTCTCAATCTGTTCTCTCGCCGGAGGTCGACTCTCTTATCTCTAGTGAGTTTTTTCGGCCATCCCTTTCTTTAATGGTTGTAGCGTATTTCTCTCCCTTTCTCTTTTCCGGAGCTTTTCCTTCCCTGACTTCAGCCTGTGATGTTGTTGGTCGCCCGACAGGTGGATGTTGATGGTGGCCGCCAGGTGATCTCCGGCCTGGACATTGTCTCTAGCTGGACGTGTGGTTACTCTCCGGCTCACTGACTTCGTCGGAGATTGTGGTGGCCGGCTATGTCTGTTGACTTTCCACCCTGTTTGATGTTGGTTACTACTTGTACACCGACAGACCTGGTGAGTCCACCACGCAGTTGGTGGTGGGTGCCGAATTAGTTGGCGGGAACGACGGTGGTTTTATCGCGGTCTTCGTTGCCAGTTAGAATTTGATGCCGTAGTTTGTCACGCGGGCCTCCTCTTTGTCTGGTTTCATCTCCAGGGTGTTTCCAGTCCGTGTTGGACATCTTTCTTCAGTTCTGTTGGTGTGGCTGGCTTTTGCGGATGAGGTTATCTTGTAGCGGCTCATGAAGATTGATCAGATTGTTGAACCTGTGGTTCTGCTATGGTGGCGGTCAGTGTTCTTCTGACAGTCGATGTTGTTGTTTTTTTTCTTCTTTTTATAGTGCATTTGATTTTTAGGTCTCCTTTGTTGGAGTGTTTTTAATTTATACATTATATGTACCCTAGTAAAGTGTGTTTTCAGCCCTGTTGGTTGGACTGTTTGTTTAGGGTTCGTTGTTATGAGGTTTGAATTCTCTGATGTATTGTTTTGTACTTGTTAATTTTTGAATCAGTTATATATTATTACGTTATATAAAAAAACAATGCTAATCTTCACTTTTAATACTACTAATAATTTAAGTAATATTGAAGAATATTAAATGTTGCCGTATCAATTATAGTTAGGATTACTATTTTTAAGTTTTGTAGCTTAATTATAAAAAAAATAAATATTTTTTTAATCCTAACTACGCATATTTAATTTAGTATAAAGTGTTTGTTTATGATAACTTTTAAGTTATAAATATGAAATTAAATTATATTTGTGTAGTTACACGCATATGGAATTAAATTTAGTGTTCTACGTTTCTCATAATATTTACCATTTTGTAAGAATATTAAGTGTAAATTCAAATATAAAAAAACTTCTTGTATGGTATCGGACACAAATGAAATAGATTTTAATCGTTAGATTTATTGAATGTTGTTTTAAAACAACCCGATATCCAAATTAAATGAGGTCCACGCATATGGGACTAATAGCCTAAGCGACATTGAGGATGAGTCCACCAGCCGGCAAACGGCTTCTATATGTAGATGCTTTCATATATGTTTAAGGGAGTCGCTAAGAGATTGTGGGATGATCAAATACTGGTGATGGGTGAGGATATGGCAACTAATTTGACTTGGGAAGATTTTAAGGACGAATTCTTTCGTTCTTATACATATGATTCTTTGATTCTATCTTAACTTGTACTGTATAAAACACACGTTTCCAAAACCCAATTGGAAAAAATAGTTAGGTACGTCTCTAATTACTTGAACAATAAACACGTACTTTCTATTATAATATATATGATATATGATATGATATATGTCGTGTTACAGTAATTACACTAACGAATTACTTCATGTGTTTGTAATAGACAAATAAAAATATAGAGGAACCCGACCCACTTAAGTTGCATATACGTAGCAGGCTTTGTAACCTGGGTTGGATCCTAATCATCCATTAATTTGACCACGAATATTAAAAATTAATTCTTAAAGCTTAAACTTCTTACACAAGAGCTTAAACAATTAAACTTGTGTAATCTACGTCAGTTTTGCATTATAGTGCATGTATGTATATTACAGTTCCCATTAAACACTAAATTAATTAATTAGTACACCTCTATCTGTAAAAAATTTTTTGATAAACCATTTACTCTTTATTATATATTATTTATTATTTTATATTATAAATAAACTTCAATTTTATTCCAAGTTAACTTGGGGCCTCATTCGAGAATCCTAGATGTTAAATTAATGTTTTATTATACTTTATATTTCTTACTACATGACAATTAAGCATTTCCATATATAAGATGACTAACCTTGATTCATCTAAAAAATTATCTATGTCTATAAACCTTCACAAACATTTGAAACGAAACAACGATCGTGAGCGGAAAAATGTATACAGTTGACTCAATAATCAAGGTTAACTAACCAAGTTTATGCACTAGAATTAAAATCCGGAATACTTGTAACTATCTACATGTTATTTAACAATATATATACTTCATCATTGTACCTAGATTATAAAACCAGATTCTATGCATCATATTTAATAGTGTATAGTCTTGCTTAGAACTAAGTTTAAATGCATTATAACATAGTATAAATGTACATATTTATATATGTATGTATATGGTATAAAAGGATTTACAGATCTTGTTTATCGATATGACTAGTGCCATTTCCTCTGTATACTGTATATATAGACTACAGACAGTTATAACAACGTATGTAGGTTAAAATTTACAAATGTAGGTGGGTACCAATTATGTATGTGCACAGAGATTAAAGGTTAATTTAGGGAATTCCACTCACTAATAATAAATTAATTAATTATTTAATAATTAATAATTAATTAATAATAAAATATATAAAAGTTTAAACAGTTGGTGTGGTGGTGGAACCATTAGCTTTAAACATATATTGATCCACTTCCTCCACACCCAACCAATAAACTGCTAATAATGGGGTGGTGGTAAGGTAAAGATGGTTTAGTGGGAACATCTTTGGCTACAATTAAGTCACTGGATACATCATATCATATATTCATATATTAAATAATACAACCCAACATATTGTTAGTGACGTATGCTTTTATGGCTTTACTTGGTCCAGCTACCACTTAACTAGATTTACAACAATATATACATGAAAAAAAAAAAAAAAAAAAAACTGTCTTTTTTAACTTCTTGCAGTTAGCAAATAACCAATTTCCTGATATCAGAATGAGCAACATTTCCGGTACATGTCGATATCGAAAATCGAAATGGAGATCCAGTACCTAGCTGATGCCAACTTATGTTTGATGCAATGCTTGTGCTCATTAGTATCGATACACGCATATTTGTTGAGTATAGTAACAACCTGCATATAGGATACGTTCTCAAGATGCGACTAAGAACATACTACTAGAAAAGCAACAGATATTTGGATACTCTTTAGCTTTTCAATTTAACATCAAATCAATTTGTGTTATGCTCAACAGCATAATTGGGCTAAGAGGTTATCCCATTAATCAGTTGACCATATATATATAAATGGATATACTCATATACAGATTCAAGAAGAGCATATTCTTATAGTGATACCCTTAATAAAGCTTATAGCATATACTTCACAGACTACTGGTTGTTAATATCTTTCCGTTTAAAAAGAAATTTACATGGTAAAATATTGCATGAATACAAACATTCTTCAGTGATCACACATTAGCAGAATAAATTAAGTTAATTAGAAGTAATTCTGGAAACAAACCTACATCATTAGCTTCCACCCATGTACTGTTACAATGTCTTCATGAGATCAACAAGCACCAAATCTTCAACCTGTCAACAAAAGATCGAAAGCAACTTGTTATACAGCTAATGAGCAAGATTCTCTTATCTCGATAAAAAAGAACACTCTAAAGTAAAACTTAATATTCTCTTAATACACAAAGTCATTCAAACGCACTTGATAAGGGCTGCTAGCAATTCATGTTTTAGAATCTCATCGTTGTTACTGCTTAAGTGAAATTGATGATATCGTCACTTTTTTCTTTACATACAATGATATGTCTTCAATTATATTCATCCATGAATAATGACATGTACATACATATATCACATTTATGTATAGGGGAGGAGGCAGATAAATTTTAAATTGAACCCGCTTCTTGACCAGAGTGTAATAAAATACAACTCCTCCTAGAAACATCAAATGATGATCGGTTTAATTTGATGGATTACAGGATTACGGAAAATATTTATGGATATGTATATTATCATCCTTGTATCGCAGTTAACTTTTATATTTCGTGGTCGTAGCAATCTTACAATGAGTGTGACTGAAATTCAGGGTAATATGTCCCTCTAGCAACTACATTGAGCAAGCAATGAATGCTCGTTTATACATATATTACAAATGTGTTTCAATATCAAAGGTTAACCAGATTGTACAATTCAATCAGACCATAATCAATGACTATTATGTAAAGAAATTTGATGGAGATCAATGTTATGAATGAACAATTTAACAAACATGTTAACCATGCATGATATCAATGTACAATTATTGGTGCATCCCAGATCATATAATACGTTTGAACCTCTTTTATCATAAAACAAACAAAGGTATGAAAAGAGTAAAGGTCTATAACTAAAATTCAAGCTACACTCTAAATCCTAGAAACCGCAGAAACTTCATTTTCCTTTTTAACCATTTTCTCCAGCCCCTATAAATGTACACGGTCATACTCATACACGTATAATGTGTCATTAACCTAGTTAATCCGAATTGCAAGTTGTAACAGATACAATAAGACACCATTCACTAGTATAAGAACAATAAAACAAGTGGTATCCTAGTGCATGTCTTAGTCTTATGATGTTTGTAAACTAGCTTTCCAGTATCGTATAAGTTTACATGCCAACTATTGATGGTTAGCTGATCAGTAGTAAATGATATTCCATCATCATTACCCCAATACAAAAATACTACAGTTCATCGCACATTATTTTCACACTATTACAATCTTACGTTAGCAGCACTAGAACAGGGAAATGTTATGTGGAAAGATCAATCAAGTAACTGCACATATATAGAAGCCGTATATTTCAGACGTCCAACTACGGAATGTGTAAACGTATATTTGATAATGCAAGCTAGCAATGCATTATTCCTTTATATCATAATGGCAAAAGATGAACAATTGATAATTAAGTGTGATGTTAGTGGATGCAAGAAAGTCAAGGTGAAACTTTTACACAAATAGAGAACCGAAATTGAAGTCAGCTTTTTTCCTTAATTTGGGTTCCAACTCTCAAGGCTAATGGAAGTTGGCCCATTATGATGTACAGACTGCATCTTGAAAACAAGCCAATTTCAAGAACAAGTGAACTAGTAATTCATGTGAAATAGCAATCTCATATCTTTATCAATAAGGATATGCTATGTTTTTACTTTGTACAATAGACAATCTTCATATTCCAAAGGAAGATCCAAACTCTCATACGTGTGAAAATAGTATTGATTACAATTGCAATAGGTTTTCCCTGTTCGGGCTACCCGGAAGGACGAGTAATCCGACCTCATACTCTGATGTACGCAGCCCAACATGATTACTCCCTAGTTGTTTCCAACTCATCCCTGGCCACCACAAAATATTCGACATAGACGAGATTCAAACATGAGACCTCTTGCAAAGAACTCAGGGCCCTAACCACTGGGCTAAATACAATAATATAAAAAAAAGGAAGGAAAAAAATTGGATAGTGGTTAATGTACTAAAAATCAGACTTTTTATTACCTAAAGAAACTTCAAATATACCCAAGAAATGTCTGATAATACTCATGACACCAAAAGTCACTCATTCAACAATTTTGTGTAATTTATTTAAGCAAGTTGAAGTCCAAGAAACAGATCAAATCTAACGAAGATTTGTACAGTTAAAGTCGGTCACATATTGAGTTTGATTTAGTTTAATCCAAATTAATGCAATTTCTTTTGGTATTTAAATTGTAAAAGCCGATTGATTAATAGCATTAGGGCCTTCAGCTAACGCGATAATATTCTGTCTTACATTTAGGGACCAACAACCGAAATCAACAAACCTTTATAAAAAGGAAATGTATGTTTTTATGAATTAAGAAACAATCCAAAACTAAGCTATACCTGTAATTGACAAGTCAAAAGATAGCTTACCTGGGATCAAAACCACGAATTAGATCTGCTAATGACAAATATATATTTTAGATAAAATGTAACAAATGAAAATAGGAGAAAGAGTATTCTGAATTGCTACTGTGATACCATTTTCCACAATGATTAGCAATAGCTCCTGCTACCAAGTGTAAGGTCTCAGTTGCCTCAACTGCAATTGTTGCTAGAAGACTAATCCAACCTTGAACAACTATAAGCTCCTGATTAGTTTATACATAATCCACCATAATTAAGAATAGTGATTAGCCATAATCCAAAACATAGATATATTGCACAATCGATAAATTATTGCACATGATAATTAACTTAATGAGAAGATATTGCAAAATTTGCAGTCGCAATTGCTATTTTACAAATTAATTTGTTAGACAGTGAATAACCCTGCCTTTGGCCAAAAAGTGCAATCTGCCTGTGACGTGGCAGTGTCATCATTTGACACTCAAATAACTCTAACGCCCCTCCAGTGTCAAAAAGGTCTCACCAGTTTTTTTTTTTTTTTTACTTTATTATGAATACAAATTATAATTATATTATATTACATATAATTAAAAACATATAAAAATTAACCATTACATAAAATTAACCATTACATAAAATTTAACTATTACATAAATTTAACCATTCATAGTGCGGAATGCGGACGGAAGGTTTCAAATATGCTCAACTAGATCATCGGTTAGTTGGTCGTGCATCGTCCTATCTCTTATCTCTCGGATGATAATGTCTTGAACCCGTCCCTTATTCGGTATCCGTTTTGGACGATTCTCCATATCTTCGGTAATGAACTCTTCCTCCCAATCACTTAACGCAAATCCTTGATCTTCCAAAATCATATTATGTAATATGATACAACAGTCCATAACTCTCTGCATCTTGTTTACCGACATAGTGCGTGCTGCTAACCTTAAAATATGAAATCGACCTTGAAGAACCCCAAATGTCCTCTCTACATCCTTTCGGGCACTAGCTTGAAACCTAGTAAACTTAATCCTTGAATCATCTGTCGGACACGCAAAACCTTTGACTAGAGTAGCCCAGTCAGGATATATACCGTCAGCTAGGTAATAGCCTTTTGTGTACTGATTACCATTTACCTCAAATGGTGCTAGTGGAGATGTTCCGTTTTTAAGTTTATCAAAAACATAGGATTGATTCAAAACATTTATATCATTGTTGGAACCCGCCATTCCAAAAAATGCATGCCAAATCCACAAGTCATACGAAACAACTGCTTCAAGCATAATGGTAGGTTTCTTGTGATCACTCCTAGTGTATTGTCCCTTCAAAGCAACGGGACAATTCTTCCACTCCAAATGCATACAATCAATACTCCCGAGCATACCCTTAAAACCATGTTTCTCCTCATGTTTACTATATAATCGTTGAACATCATATGCATTGGGAGATCTCATGTAATGTTCTTTGTATAATGTAATAATACATTTACAAAAGTTATCTAAACAAAGAAAAATAAAGAGATTTGGTGTGTTAAAATTGTAGAATGTATGAGTTTATATAGATAAATATATATAGAATTTAAAAAAAAAAAATTCAAAAAAAACCGAAAATAGCCGTTAGCCAATGGGCATTTTTTCCCAGCCAATCGCTATCTGACACGTACCCCTGACGCCATTTTTTTTCCGTGAGAAATCTGACTAACGCCCCGGTTTCGTCACCGGTGACGCCCCACTAGAGGCGTCAGGGGGCGTCACCCAATGCCAGCAGGTCTGACGGGACCCCTCTGACGCCGCGTTAAAATTGGTCTCAAAGTTCACCTTTGAAGAAGCTTTAACAGTTATATGAAATCGCCAACTTCAACTATTTGTTTCAGGTTTCTATCTACACATTACATGGTAACTATATACTACTTTCAAATTGGGTTGAAATTCACCTTAATATATAGAATGCAGAAACCTTGGTTATGCTGTGTAAAGGACTCATATAACCCGGGGCAAATCCAGGGATTTTTTTCGACAGGTGCAAAATATCAAAAACCTACAAAAAGCAAGAAACTGGGGGCAAAATGTCGAATTTTAATATATGCATACACTAAACGTCGAACTTTGACACACTATAAAAAATTTGGGTCGTAGGGGCAGCCGACCCCAGTTGACCCTTAATAGGTCCGAGAAAGCGATAAATCTATGCTTTAAGAAATACCCTTATAGAAGAAACTCACAATCACCTTCTTCACGTAGCTTATCGAGTACAACTCAGCCTTGAATCCTTGATCATTAAGCGCAATATCCCAAAACTTATTTATCACAATACGTCTTCCGATAAAACCTTCTTCGCAACACAATATTTTGCAATTTCGAGGATATCTATCTTATCTATCCCCTACTCTATAACTGGATAATCAAAAAAGACAAGAAAGTGTAGGTACATTATGAATATAAATGGATTGAAAAAACAAAAACGTGGCAAACGAGCTACTGTAAGGATCTACCTAAAACCGTGGATCTGATAAGAATTGTAAGAACCTTGGGGGTTGATTACATTCGCAAATACAAGTCAAGTAATAAATAAAATCATCAGTTTTTTAGATATAATCTCGTCGATGAATTTTATGATGTAAAAAATTAGTTTGGTTTACTATTTGAAAATATCAATCGATCAAATTGAGTTTTGAGAGCAGTTGAGCAGGTACTATGATTATGCCAAGGTACTTTGTAATTGATAATTAACGTGGTTTCACATTCCAAACCATCATTAAGATGACCTAGTGGTAAGGCGTCCTATTTGCTCACAAGAAGTAGTTCAATCTCACTGGTAATCATGAGTAGTTAGAGGAAGGGTCGAAATCGGACATGGGGCTAATCCTGGATAGGCCGCGTACATCTGAGTACAAAAACTAAAGCTTCGGTTACGCATTTGATCATCAAATCATATACTTCAGCATTTAATGGGTAAGGCTGGGCCAGCCCTTCTAACTTTTATTAGCTAAACCCCTACATTTTTAAGTATTTTTTTTTTAAAAAACCGTATCGCCCAGGTGGACTAAACTAACCACGTGTTTATCTCACGTAGTTGCATAACCCGCCCCCAACTGCTGCACAGAAGGAAACCCGGCTGATCGAACCAAAATCGATTATGGTCTATGGGCACATCGGACAACACCAAAAGACAGTATGAACGAAACACCTTTCAGTCTGGTGTACGGCACCGAAGCAGTTATTCCGGCTGAAGTGCTTGTCTCAACCAACCGAATAACAACATTCGATGAACAACAAGATGATTACTTGGATGCTCTAGAAGAACGGCGGACGATAGCACATATCCGGCAAGCCGAAAAGAAGCAAAAACTCGCAAACCACTATGACAAAAAGTTAAGCCACTGGATAAATGAGCTGGTGTTACGTAGTAACGAGGCCAGCCGACAACAAGACGTCGGAAAATTGGTCCCAAGATGGGAGGGACCTTACAGGGTTGTCGACATAACTGATTATGGTGCATACCACCTGGAGACACCAGACGGAGTTCCGATACAACGCCCTTGGCACGCCTTTCATTTGAAGAAATATCATGTGTAACTTATCTGCAACCGGGAGGACTGATCACCCACTCGGATGGCAGAAATGCAAAACATGTATGTACTAAAATCATTTCTATGTATAAGCCATCAATAAAGTTTCATTTTATATACTTGTGCACTGTAACGACTCTGAATATGACGCAAATCAAATCAAACGTCTTTTGGCATATTTCAGACCTACCGCCAGAAGAAATGTCTTCTAGCTTTCGTTGGTAGGAGGATACCTCTTGAAGAACCTTCTCGAATAATAAGGGTGTCCGGCCATATCATTGATGGTCCGGTTCTACCGTATAAACAGCTCGACCATACTCACGCGTAGTCTAGATATCTACGTTTTTGTCATGACAACACACACAACTCAAAGAAAAATAAACTAGTTTAATACAAAATACGCAACAAAATATACGCGCATCACATTAATAATACAAAACACAACCGAGTGCATATCTCTACGGTTGGTATTTTACAGTATCCTCTACGGATGAGTTCTCGTCCTTACAGATTTTGTCCAAATCTTCAAAACTAATTTGGCCGAGAGCCTCATGTGCTCGCTGGCAGTCCTGGAGACAGGTAGCCCTCAAATCAGTCTTCATCTTTTGGGCCTCGCTACCAGACGGCGGAAAACACTGCACTGCCTTCAACACCTCAAACGTAGTCAACTTCTTGATAGCCTCAATAAAGGCATTGAACGGCTGATGAATAATGGATGATTTCAAAAGGCGGGCAAACAGCACAGGTATACCATGTTGAAGGCGGGTAAGTTCGCCTAACGTTGCCGACACCTTCTCTGATAACTTCTTATTGTCATCAGAAAGCAGTGCGACCTTCTCCTGTTCCCGGGCAAGTGCCGCCTTCAATGATTCCTGGGATTCCCGGGAAACACGCATCTCGTCCCGGGTGGGCTCCAAGGCCACCTTTGCCGACGCCAGCTCCCTCTCAAGGCGGGTAATTGTCCCTGACAATTCCGCCACGCGACGGTTATCATTCTCAACCATAACACAATGCTCGTGAATGCGACGAGCATCAGCCTCGCTCCGTTGAATGGATTTCGGGTTTGAGTGCTTGATTTGGAAAAAAGAGTGAGTCGATTGTTTTAACTCCAATAATTGTGCAAACCCTGATTTGGAATCTGGATTCCAAGGGCATAAAACAATCGATTAGATTAACCTTATTCGATAGGAATCGAATAAGTCAATATCTAAAAGTGAGGATTAGTTCCGACGATGATCGGAGCATTGATCGGAATTGAATTAACGACTAGAGTAATGCTACCGTAGTTAATTTGGGTAGAGTAACATTAATGCATCCAGTGTTATTTGAATAAATGATCATGTTAGCGTATTTATAGATGTTGTGAGGGAATGATGATGTGGCACATGTCCCTTTCATGGTTGTAACAATCTTTGCCAATCTCGAGGGGTGACGTGGCATGTAACGACCCGACTTTTTTCGACTTGCTTTTGTGCTTTGTGCCTTCACGAAACTGCGTATATGTGCGTACTGAGTTATTTTATGCGCTGGGATCTTATTTAATGATTAATTACTCTCATTAATATATTACAACGTGCTATTAAGTGTGTAATCACTTAACTTGATCCCCGAAAGCTTTTACGACCGTTAGTGTCACTTGACGTTTGAAACGAGCTATGTATTTCGCTACACGTTTAACTTTGGTCATAATTGAAATATTATGACTACGAAACTCTAATTGTTATTTTATAATAACAATTACTTGGGTTTTTGGATGCTTAATTACGCTTAGTAATTTACTAGAGCACACTAGTTAGTCTTGTTGGACTTTCTACCTTGTTGGACTTAAGCCCACCCTACTCTAGTTAGTGGACTATTTAATTAGCCCAATTATTAATAACTAGTAACCCAATAATAAGTAAGACAAAAGCTCATTTATTAGAGGGAACATATTAGCATTTTTGTTAAGCATTATCTTTAATGTTGCATGGGATCCTAACATAAGCACCAACTTTAGACAACCATTAACCAAAAAGTAAAAGTTGGTCCCCCTTGTCCCCTCCCAAAGGCTACGGTTTTGGATCCTCCCCACCACCCTCATTTCCTATAAATACCAAGCTATATCCTCACAATTCACACTTGCTCTCATTTACAATTTACACACACTTACTCTCTAATTCTCTCTCTAGTCTTTCTCACTCTAAAAAGTGTAAGTTTTAAATTGTTTTCTTCTTCTTTTCTTCTTCATAAAGTCGACATCATCATCATCATTTAATGGATCTAGCTTTTAGCTTTTTATCTTGTTATATCTTGTAGATTCAAACTTGGGTTTGAATCCTTCAAGAACATGAAAGATTCAAGCTTTCTAGCTTGGAATCTTCATTTACTTGTTAGATCTAGCTTGTGATTTCTTTGTTTTGTTATAAAGATCAAAACTTGTGTTTATGATCTTCATGTATCTTAAAGATCCAAGCTTTATGCTTCAAGATCTTCAAGAACACTAAAGATCCAACCTTTCTAGCTTAGGGTTTCATTATTATGTTAAAGATCTTAGCTTTTTAGCTTATGGTCTCATTAATTTCATTATTTTGTTAAAGATCTTAGCTTTCTAGCTTATGGTCTCATTAATCTTGTAAAGATCCAAGCTTTCTAGCTTAGGGTTTTATTAATACTTGAGATCTAAGTTATTATTGTAGACCTCACTTACTTGGAACCTTTTTGTGTTTGTTGTGATGATAAAAATCAAGTCATCATCATCATATATGATGGAGATGCATAAACTTGTGTAATGGACAAAGGTTGAAGCTTTATTGGATCGATGCAATAAAGAGGCAATGTTGACGTTCAAAACTTGTAGAATGATATATTTTACTCTTAATTGCGTATTGATAGTTGAACCTTGGTCAAAGTGATGCTAAAACATCAACGAGTTGTACACTTGAAACTTACAAGCATCAAGGATGAGAACCGTGATGAACATCAAGCACCAAGAATCTCACCGAAGCAATTGTTGGCTGTTTTTCGGGGTCTGATCACACTCCTGGGCTTCTGTAAAATGTATTTTCAGATATTTCGTTTCGAGTAGATGACTTTACGTTTAGGCCTCGACTTAATCCGATATACGGTTTAGGATTTATAGCCTTCCGAAAGTCACTACGCCTTTGTAACGTAGTGCTGAAATTTCTGACCTACTCGCACTTAAACCGTCGCCACGGTCAAACGAAGATGAGTTAGGTTCTGAAAATTGGTCAGCAGTTAGAGGACTCACATACGGAGCCATGGCCACTGACTACGCATCTTTTTGATTTGTATAGATGTCGTAGAAGCTGACCGAAGTCAGCCTATTGTTTCGATCACTACTTTTGTCAAACTTACTTTACCTTTTACGAACGATGATGATGACGATGATGACACTTAAACTTAATTTATGTACTTTTAAACCTTTTGGGACAACATACTGACCTAGTGACCATTGACTTAGGTTGACGACCTTTCGGACCGACTTACTTGCTTACTTACCTCGTATCGACTTTTACTGCTTATTCACTGTGAGTTATAGCTTCCCTTTTTCAACTTTACTATTTTTAGGACTGAGAATACATGCATTTTTTATGTTTTACTTACTTTACACGAGTACTTAAACTTTACATATGTGTGAGTTATATAACGGCATAAACTTTCCCCTTAGCACGGTAGCGTTTAGTCATTGGTTTTTGAACCGGTGAACGCGAATCTTAGATATGGATCCATAGGGTTTGACATCCCCACTCGGGCTAGACGCGCTAGCATTTTATAACACCCTAGGCAAATCCCACATCGCCCACGAACATGAGTGATCATGGGATTATAAGGTAATACTCACGCTTAAATGACACAACGCGTTTTGGGATCACAGGCTGAGTAGAAGTGCGAGTACGCTGCGGTTAAGCGTGCTCAGGCGAGAGCACTACCAGGATGGGTGACCTCCTGGGAAAGTGCTTCTCGTGTGTGATCGCCAAGAAAAAGCCGTGCGCCTGCGGGCAAAGCGGACAATATTGTGGTCATGTTAAGCTGGGGTGTTACAGAATGGTATCAGAGCCACTCATGTGCCGTTGGGGGTGGTGGGGCAAACCTCATCGAGGACGATGAGTCCCTAAGGGGGGGTGAATGTAACACCCTAGGCAAATCCCACATCGCCCACGAACATGAGTGATCATGGGATTATAAGGTAATACTCACGCTTAAATGACACAACGCGTTTTGGGATCACAGGCTGAGTAGAAGTGCGAGTACGCTGCGGTTAAGCGTGCTCGGGCGAGAGCACTACCAGGATGGGTGACCTCCTGGGAAAGTGCTTCTCGTGTGTGATCGCCAAGAAAAAGCCGTGCGCCTGCGGGCAAAGCGGACAATATTGTGGTCATGTTAAGCTGGGGTGTTACACATTTAACGAGTGTTTAATACTTTGAGAAAATACGCACTCGCCAAGTGTACTTTTAGGGGGTATTATTATTACGTTAAGTCAGTTACCGGGTGCCCATGGTTAAGCATATACTTTATCATACAGATTTGAAATACTGATTTAAACTGCTGGTTGAAGCACTGAAATCTCGTGGTCTACATTACATTACTGATTACAAACAAACTATAGCTCACCAACATTCGTGTTGACTTTTTAAGCATGTATTTCTCAGGTGCTTAGACATTGTTGCTTCTGCTGTTAGACTTGCTGTTATGGACCTGCTGTGTTAGATTTCCGCTGCATTACTTAGAGATGTCTCAATCATGAAACTTATATTTTGCATTCATAACTTATGTTATTTTCAAACAATGGCTTTGTAACGACCTTTGGGTCACATACTAATGTTAATGCTTCTATTCATAGGAAGCACTTTATCTTTTATAAAACGCTATCTTTTATGAATGCAAAACTGGTTTTCAAACAGCATATAGTGTTTGACCTTGTAATGATCCTGTTGTTGATGAACCATATACAATGGTTTTATACGAGGCGTCACATTTGGTATAAGAGCATTAGTTGTAGGGAATTAGGTTGCATTAGTGAGTCTAGACCAGGCCGAGTAGGATTCACTAATAGTACTAATCTACAACTTATTTGTTTACCTGTTTCTGCAGAACTGCTGCATGCTACTGTATTATATTACTGCAAGTTACTGCTTACTACTACTGCATGCTACTGCTTACTTTTACTGCTATATGAACTTGTTGCATGCTACTGCCTACTTTCACTGCTATGTGAACTTACTGTATGCTGCTGCTTATTCTCGCTACTGCATGCTACCATCTGCTTTTTGCATGATACTTCTGTTGATACTGCTACTACTGCCATGCTATGTACTGTTGTAGACGCTCTAGGATGTTGTAGTTACTATGCCTGATTAAGTGCTTGCTACCCGTCTGCTTTTCGCTGTACCGACTTGGAGAATTTATCTTTCCTAGTTCAGATGTTTTTCTGAACCCTCTCCCGCTCGTCTAACCCTAAGGATTAGTATTGTAATCCACCTGTTACTGCCGTTCCACCGTTTTGGAGATCGAAACATTACTTCACGCAATCTAGAAGGAGTACCCCTCGGATTACACGCCCACTAAAGTTGATCCTCGGAGGACGAGATATTTGAGGACTTGTCGGAGCAACCACACTCCTAGCTTACCCTAATTAGCCACGTGCAATGTATGAACATTAGAAGGATGTTCAGCTTTCGCAAGTTGACTCGTATCCCGTACGCTTTCATGACCGTCACTTGTCTCTTTCATTCTTCACCCCTACTCGACGATCTAACGACACTTCTGGACTTAGGTCCCTAACACTCTTAGGCATTGGAGAAGTCGGGAAGGCATCTCCTTTCACAAGGTCATAGTGTTTTCCACTGATGCTCAACCATACCCAAAGACTTAGGAGTCGCCTCAAAACATATCGAATTACTACTTGCTACACGTACAACTCGACGCGAGAGCCAAATTAAATTTCTAGAATGGAACCTAACGACGTTACCTGACCCCGAACATTTTGAAGAAATTTTGGGACATTTAGGCATTGATGCATGACATACGAAACCTATGCACCCACACCGAGAAACCGTGAGATTAATTATGTAGATTTTATTTTGGGATAGCATAGATAAAGCACCGTTAGGTGAAATTGAGTAGAACTTGAAGTGATCACGTTACATTGACCATATGGAGTGATATTGGAACGAACGTACGATTTAGTACAATATAATGACGCCATGCCAGCGTGATTATATTGAAGTAAATCATGCAGAAGTCCCAATGCTACTATATAAGGAATATGAAGTGATTCAAAGAAAATTTTGGTAGGAACCACTGGAGTATACACATTATAGTCTATTAGAGGTAGGGAAAGAATAACCGCGTAGCCCAGATACTGTACAAGAAGGGCCTTGATTGCAGAATTGATAACCCAAAAATCTATTAATGATATAGATACCCTGGACACTTAAGGAAAAAGTTCTCAAATAGGAAAAACTTTGGGCTTACTTGCGGTAGAGCAATCGTTATCTCAACTATGGAGACCCGCATGGATCCTGATTTTAGTTAGGGTATGTTTCGTCTCAATGTTTTATTGTCTCGGAGTTGTTTAGTACTAGAGCGATAGAAACCTTATATCTGAGGACCTTAGTGTTATGACTAATAAGCCGTTAACAACCATGAGAGTTAAGTATTCTCTAGGATGAGCTAATGGTAAGCTGGCAGGGATAGAGGAATGATTTAAGGTAGTACCTTAAAATTAACAGGTGGGTCATTTGGAGGTGACCGCATGCCAACAAACTTGGAAATTTTAATGAAGTCGTTGGAAAGGATTAGTTACCTATGCACAAACAAATGTTATTTAAGAAGGTTGATAGAATTTTTCGCGATAGTATAATAAGATTTAGTTGGAATGAACCTTAAGATTAACCTAATACTCATCAATTCAGGAAGCTTGATGTAAAAGTTGGAATGGACTTTAGGATTAACCTAATACTCATCAAGTTAGGAAGCTTTGATGAAATAGTTGGAACGGACTGGCTTTTAAAGATGAAAGCGAAAGTTATTTATAGTGAGAAGGTCATTCGTATACCTCGCAAGAATTGTGAGCCGTTAATAGGTTACGGAGAAAGAAGTAGCCCGAAGTTGAACCCTATTAGTTGCATGACAACAACCCGAAATCCCACAATGAAAATGGGAAGGAATAACAATGGATTTCATCATGAAGCTACCAAAAACGGTAGGCAGTTATGACACTACCTGGGTTACTGTTTACCGCCTCACCAAATCTGCTCACCCTCTAGCCATAAAATAAACTGATACAATGGAAAAACTTGCACAACGATACATAAAGGAAATTGTATCCCGTCACTTCAGCGATTCAAATTCTATATTAAAGATTACCCAAGAATCTTAATTGATACTCATTCTTACGCGACTCTAAATCCTAACTTATTCCGAGAAATTTCTTATTCGATGATAATCACAACATCATCCTTCTTACTTCGATATTAGTCATACCAGTTCGAAATTTTCCAAAATCAATAGGTAGTTAATTCCCATACTCATATTCTCCCTTTCGTATATCACTTATAAGCAACAACTTCACACTTAAGCATTTTTGGTCAAAGGACTTATGCCCTACTAATAGTCATCAACCACATTTAAATTCAACAGTTTTCATTACCTCGTAACATTTTTGCTCAAATATCACCCGAGATTTTCAAAAGTCTTTTACTCGATTCTCATCAATCTTTTTTCAACTTGTAACCTCCGGAATATGAAAATTTTGTTTGCCAAAAATTTTACTTACACTATTTTACTGTGCGATCCTCTCAAAACTTAATAAAAATAAATTTATTTTATTTGTCATTCGTGCAAAATTTTGAAATCGTATACGTTATATAAAATAAAGTAAATAATCATCTCTTTTTGACTAATACATATCAAATTTTACTTTTACTTTTACAAATCAAATCTTTTATTCAAAAGATATTTTACCTTGAATGGTACGTGTTGTACATAACCCTAGTTTGCTAAGAACTTAGTTTCTTTTCTTACATTGTCACCTTAAACGATTTCTATAAAATTTTTGTTGCTTGTTATATAAAAATTTTTCGTTGTTTATTCGTATCTAAATCATCATGAAGACTTTACAACCGTTAAAATCGGGAGATTCTTGTGTGTGTGTATGTGCTGAAGGCACTTACTACCACACCATGCAGAGCCTTTGGGCACCCACTAACACTTAAACCATTCAAAATTATTACGCTACCCCAAGGATCTTATTTGCCACGCCTGTTGGAACGATGCTCTTTCTTACATAACTCTAAGCCCTGACTTATTCCAATAGATTCTCATTTAGTGATATTAACACCATCAGTATTCCGACTTCAATATTAGTCATAACCTGTCTGGCAATTTGCAAAGTCAAGAAGCGATTAACTTCTCATCCTCATGCTCTATCCTTCATACCTCACTTTTAGCAACGGCTTCGCACGTGAACATTTTTGGCCCAAAGACTTGTGTCCTGATAATTATCAAAACTACATTTAATTCATTAGTTTTCATTACCTAGTAACATGTCACCCGATGATTCAAAGATTTTTCACTCAATCTTTTTCAACTCGTAACCTCTGAAATACGAAAAACTATGCTTATCAAAATTTTTACACGTTGTTTATTTGTGTGGTCCTCACGAGATTTATGGACAAATGAAAGTAATAAAAATTTTTCTGTCACTTATGTGATTTATAAAACCATTTACGTATAAATTACCCTTACTCATTTTGGTTAGTACCTACTAAGTTATGCCTGCAAATTATTTAAAAATCACTCCTTTATCAAGTTATTTAACTTAATTCAAATAGTTTTGTGCAAGATGGTGCACGTTGTACATACTTCTAAGGTTACTAAAAACTTCATTCCGTTTATATTGTCACATCAAGCGTTTAAAGGTTTTTCAAAACTTCTCTGGTTGATTTTATTAAAGGTTTTTATATTAGTCTACACCATGTATGGATCACACTTCTTCCCGTCCTCTGTTTAGGGATAAAGCTTACGATTAAGATCTTTATTAAAACCTCTTGAGCCACTCTGGATGGCAGTTTTATAAAATTTGTTAGAAAGTCTTTGCGCTCATAAAAATGTTCCTTTAAGGTTAGACATGGCAAAAACGCGGGCCGATAATTCAGCTTTCTGAGGTACACTTAGTGGTCACCCTATCGTAGGAAAGGCACTAGGTGGATTTCTACTCTTAATGTTCCACAACTAATCGCAACACCCTCGTAAACATCGTCTCTATGAATCAGTATGTTGAGGTACAAGAATCATTTTTGAAATTTTTTCACTCGGAGAAAACCATTCTTTAGGACCAAGAGTTCACGTATCTTCTCATCCGCGCATCCCCTTAAGTATAAGGATAAATTCAGAACGACCCGCTCGAAGAATTCACTCTCATTCAAAGATCACACCTTTCGTGCGTGAAATAACCCAACCCGTATTCCATACGATAAATTTTTTTTTTATAATACACATTTATGCGCCAATTAAATATGTAAACCATTCCACAAGTTCCATTTAAAAGTACATCAATTTAAATGTTTACAAAAGGCACGAAAGCCATTAATTAAGTTTAATACAAGTTTGACCTATACAATGATAGTTTATAATCCAAACGACATTCGAGCATGGTTTGGGGCTAAACTACCCAAAACGTTAGGCCACTTCAAAAGATGTCCAAAAAGCACCCCCTGTCAACACAAACGGGAGACAACTAGTCCAACCGTATGCCCTTACCCTTGTCCAAGCCGGAACCTATAAAAATGGTAAACAACGAGAGGGTAAGCAATGCTTAGTGAATGCAATAGTTATACATACATATATATAACCCATCTATTTGCAATCACAAATACCAAATACCTCGCACGAACATGTAACTCACATAGCAAGTCAATCATACCCGAAATACCAACAAGTCGTACATTGACACCAAATCTCATTAGCATATACTCAACACCATATATTTATATAATGCTAAACGATCACAACACAATATGGTTAACCATAACGCTATGGTGCTACCGGCACGTGGTTCACACCAAACGCATTTGAGTCTCACTCTTTTATAGTGCTACCGGCACATGGTTTACACTTTGACGCTACTGGCACGTGGTTCACACCTCATTTTATAGTGCTACCGGCACGTGGTTCACACTCGATGCTACCGGCACGTGGTTCACATCCTATATCCGTCACATACATGTTATGGCACTACCGGCACATGGTTCATACCATAAAATTCACAAATAAACACGCCATATACATGAACGTATAATTATTCCACTCACCTTGTCACAAGGATGATGATTTAGCACTTCCGAGCTTCAACGCAATGTACCTAAATCATTAAGTGCACATTCAATTTCACAACTAGTGGGATTAACCACAATACTCCCACTTGAGCATTTAATGACCCAATTTGCATTAAATTACTCAAATACTCGCAACCGCCCATAAATGGCCAAGACTCGACTTTAATCACTAAGACTAGTGAATTAAAGTCTATTAACTTCAATTAAACACAAAACTTAGGGTAATCCATACCCATTTCATCTAATTAGGTCAACTAGTACATTTTGACCCATTTTATTTTACTTAGACTCACAATCAAGTCAAACTTACCCATTAACACTTCTTTCATAAATCTTAAAGCGCATTAGTGACTAACAACACCAATTAACACTTACTACCCCAAATCATAATGCCAAAACCCTAGATTGTGGCTTTTAGGGTTTCATTACAACAACATAACCCAAACTCACCCATTTTACCACCAAATGGGTCTTACAAATCTCTAGTAACCAAAACCCTAGTCATTAACCAATAAAAACTCAAAACTTAGAGTTAGAACTTACCGAGACTATCAACGCGTAGCTAGAGACACAAGGAACAACTTTAATTCTTGCTCCAAAGATCGACCCTCAATTCTTCACTCTCAAATCTCACTTTTAAATCAAATGGGTTTTAAGTTTTGGGAGAGAAAATGGAGAGAAAAGAGAAAAAGAAATGAATTAAATGAATATGTGGTGGAGAGTTAATGTTCCCATCAGATCCACATGTCAATTTACCATTTTGCCCCTTAAAATCCCTTAATTTGAGCTAAGTCTGACACCAGTTCAGCAGAACTGTCGCGGCGCGGATTTAATCGTCGCGGCGTGACACATAAAGGGAAAATAGGCCCTCCTTAACCCACTTCCTGATCCTGGTTCGCTTGATATGCCGCGGCGCGGACCCATTTGCCGCGGCGTGATTTTTGCCTGAGCCTGGTCACTTCGACCATTTAACACAAAATGATGGTTCAAACAACTAGCACACCTCATTCACACTTCCTATGCACGCCTAGCTTCAACCTTAAGTCTCGCACGACTCAACTCCATCTCGACACATTATAAATACTCATACGCACGCATTCACGTATATAAATATAATTATACATTTACTCAAAAACTAACACTTTGGCTCATTTAATCACATAAACGAACATGTATAATCGTGCTAATAATTTAGTTTGTACCTTTAAATATGTACGGGAAAAATGGGATGTTACAACTCTCCCCCACTTGAATCGAAGCGCGTCCTCGCGATCCAAGCCGCATGACAAGAAGGGAGATAAACCAACACAAACTCTTCGGGCTCCCAAGTAAACTCGGAACCCTTATTACGATGCCATTGAACTTTAAAAGTCCTAACCTCTTTATGTCTCAACCTTTTGACCTTCTCATCAAGTATTGCAATCGGTTCCTCAATATACTCTAACTTATTATTTAACTCAATCTCGTCTAATGGCACCCAAGATGATTCATCCGCAAGACACTTACGGAGGTGGGAAACATGAAATGTATTATGGATCCCCGCAAGCTCTTCGGGCAATTCCAAACGATACGCGACTTCACCAACACGTGCTAAAACCTTAAACGGCCCAATAAACCGAGGAGCTAACTTTCCTCGTTTCCGGAATCGAATAATACCTTTCCATGGTGAAACCTTAAGCATCACCATGTCACCTTCTTGAAATTCGATCGTTCGTCTACATTTATCGGCATAATATTTTTGCCTATCTTGAGCCTTTTTCAAATGCTCTCGAATCACATCAATCTTGATATTCGTCTCTAAAACCAAATCGGTACTCCCGATTTCCTTTTGTCCCACTTCACCCCAACAAATCGGGGTTCGACACCTACACCCATAAAGCATCTCATAAGGTGGCATCCCAATACTAGTATGATAACTATTATTGTACAAGAATTCCACCAAAGGTAAGTGCTCGTCCCAACTACCACCAAAATCGATAATGCACGCACGTAACATATCTTCTAAAGTTTGATTCGTACGTTCGGTTTGACCGTCCGTTTGAGGATGGTACGCCGTGCTTAATTTTAACTGTGTACCCATATCCTCATGAAACTTTTCCCAAAATCGAGATGTAAAACGAGTATCTCGATCCAAAACAATCGATATAGGAATGCTGTGTCGAGAGATGACTTCCTTGATAAACAACTTAGCCAAAGTCTCCGACGATATCGCTTCCTTAATGGGAAGAAACAAAGCACTCTTCGTCAATCGATCAACTATAACCCAAATCGAATCAAATTGGGTTCTCGCCGTTTTAGGTAACTTCGTGATGAAATCCATGGTAATGTGCTCCCATTTCCATTTCGGGATTTCTAACGGTTGTAACTTACCATACGGCTTTTGGTGCTCGGCCTTAACTTGCAAACACGTGACGCATTGCTCAACATACTTCACAACATCACGTTTCATGCCCGGCCACCAATAATCTTTCCTTAAATCAAGATACATTTTCGTCGCGCCCGGTTGAATGGAATATTTTGACTTATGTGCTTCATCGAGTAGCACTTGTCGGTAATCACCCATCTTAGGCACCCACACTCTTCCTCGAAAAGACAACAAAGCACGTGTGCCCATAGTAATGAACTCCGATTGTCCCACAATTCGTTCCGCATGCTTGTTGTGAACGTAAGCCTCTATTTGAATCACACCGAGTTTTTCAAGAAAATCGTTAGTAATAATCATACGTATAAATCCCAATCGTAACGCCGGGTGATGACTCTTTCAACTTAACGCATTCGCGACCACATTCGCCTTGCCCGGATGATAAAGTATTTCACAATCATAATCTTTCACCACATCCATCCACCTACGTTGACGATAATTCAAATCTCGTTGATTAAAGAGGTGTTTCAAACTCTTATGATCCGAGTAAATCATACACTTGACACCATACAAGTAATGGCACCAAATTTTCAACGCATGCACAACCGCCGCCAACTCGAGATCATGAGTCGGATATCTCGTCTCGTGTTCCTTTAATTGTCGAGAGGCATAAGCGATGACTTTACCTCTTTGCATTAGAACACACCCGAGTCCATTTTTAAATGTACCGTTCTTATTGATTAAAAACGTTCCATATTAATTGATTTCGTTGTGAGGTTTTGACCTCTATATGAGACGTTTTTCAAAGACTGCATTCATTTTAAAACAAACCATAACCTTTATTTCATCAATAAAGGTTTAAAAAGCTTTACGTAGATTATCAAATAATGATAATCTAAAATATCCTGTTTACACACGACTATTACATAATAGTTTACAATACAAATATGTTACAACGAAATAAGTTTCTTGAATGCAGTTTTTACACAATATCATACAAGCATGGACTCCAAATCTTGTCCTTATTTAAGTATGCGACAGCGGAAGCTCTTAATAATCACCTGAGAATAAACATGCTTAAAACGTCAACAAAAATGTTGGTGAGTTATAGGTTTAACCTATATATATCAAATCATAACAATAGACCACAAGATTTCATATTTCAATATACATCCCATACATAGAGATAAAAATCATTCATATGGTGAACACCTGGTAACCGACATTAACAAGATGCATATATTAGAATATCCCCATCATTCCGGGACACCCTTCGGATATGATATAAATTTCGAAGTACTAAAGCATCTGGTACTTTGGATGGGGTTTGTTAGGCCCAATAGATCTATCTTTAGGATTCGCGTCAATTAGGGTGTCTGTTCCCTAATTCTTAGATTACCAGACTTAATAAAAAGGGGCATATTCGATTTCGATAATTCAACCATAGAATGTAGTTTCACGTACTTGTGTCTATTTTGTAAATCATTTATAAAACCTGCATGTATTCTCATCCCAAAAATATTATATTTTAAAAGTGGGACTATAACTCACTTTCACAGAATTTTACTTCGTCGGGAAGTAAGACTTGGCCACTGGTTGATTCACGAACCTATAACAATATATACATATATATCAAAGTATGTTCAAAATATATTTACAATACTTTTAATACATTTTGATGTTTTAAGTTTATTAAGTCAGCTGTCCTCGTTAGTAACCTACAACTAGTTGTTCACAGTTAGATGTACAGAAATAAATCGATAAATATTATCTTGAATCAATCCACGACCCAGTGTATACACGTCTCAGGCTAGATCACAACTCAAACTATATATATTTTTGGAATCAACCTCAACCCTGTATAGCTAACTCCGACATTACTGCATATAGAGTGTCTATGGTTGTTCCAAATAATATATATAGATGGGTCGATATGATATGTTAAAACATTTGCATACGTGTCTATGGTATCCCAAGATTACATAATATATTAGAATACATGTATAATACAATATAAGTTAGCTAGGATATGATTTGTATAGAATTGTTAATATTTCCCGTAGCTACTAAAATCAAAAAATATCCAATCTTGTTTTACCCATAACTTCTTCATTTTAAATCCGTTTTGAGTGAATCAAATTGCTATGGTTTCATATTAAGTATAGGTTTATAGTTGGAAATATAAGTTACAAGTCGTTTTTGTAAGAGGTAGTCATTTCAGTCGAAAGAACGACGTCTTGATGACCATTTTGAAAAACATACTTCCAATTTGAGTTTAACCATGATTTTTGGATATAGTTTCATGTTCATAAGAAAAATCATTTTCCCAGAAGAACAACTTTTAAATCAAAGTTTATCATAGTTTTTAATTATCAAACCCAAAACAGCCCGCGGTGTTACTACAACGGCGTATATCCGGTTTTACGGTGTTTTTCGTGTTTTATGGTTTTAAATCATTAAGTTAGCATATCATATAGATATAGAACATGTGTTTAGTTGATTTTAAAAGTCAAGTTAGAAGGATTAATTTTTGTTTGCGAACAAATTTAGAATTAACTAAACTATGTTCTAGTGATTTCAAGTTTAAACCTTCGAATAAGATAGCTTTATATGTATGAATCGAATGATGTTATGAACATCATTACTACCTCAAGTTTTCTGGATAAAACTAATAGAAATGAGAAAAATGGATCTAGCTTCAAAGGATCCTTGGATGGCTTGAAAGTTCTTGAAGCAGAATCATGACACGAAAACAAGTTCAAGTAAGATTTCCACTCGAAATAAGATTGTTATAGTTATAGAAATTGAATCAAAGTTTGAATATGAGTATTACCTTGTATTAGAAAGATATCTTACTGTAAATAAGAAAGATTTCTTGAGGTTGGATGATCACTCTACAAGATTGGAAGTAAGCTAGCAAACTTGGAAGTATTCTTGATTTTATGAAACTAGAACTTGTAGAATTTATGAAGAACACTTAGAACTTGAAGATAGAACTTGAGAGAGATCAATTAGATGAATAAAATTGAAGAATGAAAGTTTTTGTAGGTGTTTTTGATCGTTGGTGTATGGATTAGATATAAAGGATATGTAATTTTGTTTTCATGTAAATAAGTCATGAATGATTACTCATATTTTTGTAATTTTATGAGATATTTCATGCTAGTTGACAAATGATGGTTCCCACATGTGTTAGGTGACTCACATGGGCTGCTAAGAGCTAATCATTGGAGTGTATATACCAATAGTACATACATCTAAGAGCTGTGTATTGTACGAGTACGAATACGGGTGCATACGAATAGAATTGTTGATGAAACTGAACGACGATGTAATTTTAAGCATTTTTGTTAAGTAGAAGTATTTTGATAAGTGTCTTTAAGTCTTTCAAAAGTGTATGAATACATATTAAAACACTACATGTATATACATTTTAACTGAGTCGTTAAGTCATCGTTAGTCGTTACATGTAAGTGTTGTTTTGAAACCTTTAGGTTAACGATCTTTTTAAATGTTGTTAACCAAATGTTTATAATATCAAATGAGGTTTTAAATTATTATATTATCATGATATTATGATGTACGAATATCTCTTAATATGATATATATACACTAAATGTCGTTACAACGATAATCGTTACATATATGTCTCGTTTCAAAATCATTAAGTTAGTAGTCTTGTTTTTACAAATGAAGTTCATTGTTAATATACTTAATGATATGTTTACTTATCATAATATTATGTTAACTATATATATAACCATATATATGTCATCATATAGTTTTTACAAGTTTTAACGTTCGTGAATCACCGGTCAACTTGGGTGGTCAATTGTCTATATGAAACCTATTTCAATTAATCAAGTCTTAACAAGTTTGATTGCTTAACATGTTGGAAACACTTAATCATGTAAATAACAATTTCATTTTATATATATATATATATATATATATATATATATATATATATATATATATATATATATATATATATATATATATAAACATGTAAAATTTAGGGTCACTACACATTTAACGAAGCATCACAATAAACCGTCATGTCTTCCACTCCTTCCGGCAACACTAACACCGGAGCTTGACATAACTTCTCCTTTAACAATTGAAAGGCAACTTCTTGCTCGTTCTCCCAAACAAACCTCGAGTTCTTCCTCGTTAATTTTGTTAATGAAGAAGCGATCTTAGAAAAGTCTTGGATAAACCGACGATAATAACCGGCCAATCCGAGAAAATTTCGGACCTCCGTAGGCGTAGTCGGTTGTCTCCAACTCTTCACCGTCTCTATCTTCCCTGGATCTACTTGAATGCCGTCTTTGTTCACAATGTGACCAAGGAATTGAACCTCCCTTAGCTAAAATTCACATTTGGAGAACTTAGCATACAACTTCTCTTTTCGTAACGTCTTCAATTCTTCACGGAAATGACGTTCATGCTCGTTTATACTTTTCGAGTAGACTAGTATGTCGTCAATGAACACAATTATCGATTTTTCCAACATAGGTTGGCACACTCGGTTCATAAGATCCATGAATTCCACCGGTTCATTCGTAAGACTAAAAGGCATAACTACGAACTCAAAATGCCCATAACGTGTTTGAAAAGCCGTTTTCTCAATATCTTCCTCACGGACCCGTATTTGGTGATAGCCGGACCGTAGGTCGATCTTAGAGAAATACGTCGCACCTTGGAGTTGATCAAAAAATCGTCGATCCTTGGCAGTGGATAACGATTCTTTTTCATTGATTTGGATTTCATCTATCGGAATAGTGAGATCTTCTTTAGCAAAACATTTCTTCAAATTCGAGACGTGGAAAGTGTTATGTACAGCCGCGAGTTGTTGAGGTAACTCATGTCGGTAAGCTACTGGTCCGACACGATCAATAATCTTGAATGGTCCGATATACCTTGGATTTAATTTCTCTCGTTTACCAAATCGAACAACGCCTTTCCAAGGTGCAACTTTAAGCATGACCATCTCTCCAATTTCAAATTCTATATCTTTTCTTTTAATGTCAGCGTAGCTCTTTTGTCGACTTTGGGCGGTTTTCAACCGTTGTTGAATTTGGATGATATTCTCGGTAGTTTCTTGTATTATCTACGGACCCGTAATCTGTCTATCCCCCACTTCACTCCAACAAATCAGAGACCTGCACTTTCTACCATAAAGTGCTTCAAACGGCGCCATCTCAATGCTTGAATGGTAGCTGTTGTTGTAGGAAAATTCTGCTAACGGTAGATGTCGATCCCAACTGTTTCCGAAATCAATAACACATGCTCGTAGCATGTCTTCAAGCGTTTGTATCGTCCTTTCACTCTACCCATCAGTTTGTGGATGATAGGCAGTACTCATGTCTAGACGAGTTCCTAATGCTTGCTGTAATGTCTACCAGAATCTTGAAATAAATCTGCCATCCCTATCAGAGATAATAGAGATTGGTATTCCATGTCTGGAGACGACTTCCTTCAAATACAGTCGTGCTAACTTCTCCATCTTGTCATCTTCTCTTATTGGCAGGAAGTGTGCTGATTTGGTGAGACGATCAACTATTACCCAAATAGTATCAAAACCACTTGCAGTCCTTGGCAATTTAGTGATGAAATCCATGGTAATGTTTTCCCATTTCCATTCCGGGATTTCGGGTTGTTGAAGTAGACCTGATGGTTTCTGATGCTCAGCTTTGACCTTAGAACACATCAAACATTCTCCTACGTATTTAGCAACATCGGCTTTCATACCCGGCCACCAAAAATGTTTCTTGAGATCCTTGTACATCTTCCCCGTTCCAGGATGTATTGAGTATCTGGTTTTATTAGCTTCTCTAAGTACCATTTCTCTCATATCTCCAAATTTTGGTACCCAAATCCTTTCAGCCCTATACCGGGTTCCGACTTCTCAAGTATTAAGATGCTTCTCCGATCCTTTGGGTATTTCATCCTTTAAATTTCCCTCTTTTAAAACTCCTTGTTGCGCCTCCTTTATTTGAGTAGTAAGGTTATTGTGAATCATCATATTCATAGATTTTACTCGAATGGGTTCTCTGTCCTTCCTGCTCAAGGCGTCGGCTACCACATTTGCCTTCCCTGGGTGGTAACGAATCTCAAAGTCGTAATCATTCAACAATTCAATCCACCTACGCTGCCTCATATTCAGTTGTTTCTGATTAAATATGTGTTGAAGACTTTTGTGGTCAGTATATATAATACTTTTGACCCCATATAAGTAGTGCCTCCAAGTCTTTAATGTAAAAACAACCGCGCCTAATTCCAAATCATGCGTCGTATAATTTTGTTCGTGAATCTTCAATTGTCTAGACGCATAAGCAATCACCTTCGTTCATTGCATTAATACATAACCGAGACCTTGCTTTGATGCATCACAATAAATCACAAAATCATCATTCCCTTCAGGCAATGACAATATAGGTGCCGTAGTTAGCTTTTTCTTCAATAACTGAAACGCTTTCTCTTGTTCATCCTTCCATTCAAATTTCTTCCCTTTATGCGTTAATGCAGTCAAGGGTTTTGCTATTCTGGAAAAGTCTTGGATGAACCTTCTGTAGTAACCAGCTAGTCCTAAAAACTGGCGTATGTGTTTCGGAGTTTTCGGGGTTTCTCACTTTTCAACAGTTTCTATCTTTGCCGGATCCACCTTAATACCTTCTTTGTTCACTATGTGACCGAGGAATTGAACTTCTTCCAACCAAAATGCACACTTTTAAAACTTAGCGTACAATTCTTCCTTCCTCAATACTTCTAACACCTTTCTCAAATGTTCACCGTGTTCTTGGTCATTCTTTGAGTAAATAAGTATGTCATCAATGAAAACAATGACAAACTTGTCAAGGTATGGTCCACACACTCGGTTCATAAGGTCCATGAATACAGCTGGTGCATTAGTTAAATCAAACAGCATGACCATAAACTCGTAATGACCGTAACGTGTTCTGAAAGCAGTCTTTGGAATATCATCTTCTTTCACCCGCATTTGATGATACCCGGAACGTAAGTCAATCTTTGAATAAACAGACGAGCCTTGTAGTTGATCAAATAAGTCGTCGATTCTCGGTAGTGGGTAGCGGTTCTTGATGGTAAGTTTGTTCAACTCTCGGTAGTCGATACACAACCTGAATGTACCATCTTTCTTCTTGACAAACAAAACAGGAGCTCCCCACGGTGATGTGCTTGGTCGAATGAAACCACGCTCTAAAAGTTCTTGTAATTGGCTTTGCAGTTCCTTCATCTCGCTGGGTGCGAGTGTGTAAGGAGCACGAGCTATTGGTGCAGCTCCTGGTACAAGATCTATTTGAAATTCAACGGATCGATGTGGGGGTAATCCCGGTAATTCTTTCGAAAATACATCGGGAAATTCTTTTGCGACAGGAACATCATTGATGCTCTTTTCTTCAGTTTGTACTTTCTCGACGTGTGCTAGAACAGCATAGCAACCTTTTCTTATTAGTTTTTGTGCCTTCAAATTACTAATAAGGTGTAGCTTCGTGTTGCCTTTTTCTCCGTACACCATTAAGGGTTTTCCTTTTTCTCGTATAATGCTAATTGCATTTTTGTAACAAACGATCTCTGCTTTCACTTCTTTCAACCAGTCCATATCGATTATCACATTAAAACTCCCTAACTCTACTGGTATCAAGTCAATCTTAAATGTTTCGCTAACCAGTTTAATTTCTCGATTCCGACATATATTATCTGCTGAAATTAATTTACCATTTGCTAATTCGAGTAAAAATTTATTATCTAAAGGCGTCAATGGATAACTTAATTTAGCACAAAAATCTCTACTCATATAGCTTCTATCCGCACCCGAATCAAATAAAACATAAGCAGATTTATTGTCAATAAGAAACGTACCCGTAACAAGCTCCGGGTCTTCATGTGCCTCTGCCGCATTAATATTAAAAACTCTTCCGCGGCCTTGTCCATTCGTGTTCTCCTGGTTCGGGCAATTTCTAATAATGTGGCCTGATTTTCCACATTTATAATAAACTACATTGGCATAACTTGCTCCGACACTACTTACTCCGCCATTACTCATTCTGACACCATTTGTTCCTTTCGTTATGTTAAACCCTGGTCCGTAGACCTCACACTTCGCCGTGCTATGACCATTTCTTTTACACTTGTTGCAAAATTTGGTGCAGAACCCCGAGTGATACTTTTCACACCTTTGGCATAGCTGCTTCTGATTGTTGTTGTTGTTGTTGCGGTTATTATTATTGTTGGGATGATTGTTGTAGTTGCTGTTGTTGTTGTTGTTGTTGTTGTTGTTGTTGTTGGGCCGTTTGTTGTAGTTGCGATTGATGTTGCGATTGTTGGGATAGTTGTTGCGATTATTGTTGTAATTGCTGCTGTTGTTGTATTGGTGATTCTTATCACCGTTTTCCTCCCACTTTCTTTTGACTTGCTTCACATTGGCCTCTTCAGCAGTCTGTTCTTTAATTCTTTCTTCAATCTGGTTCACTAGTTTGTGAGCCATTCTACATGCCTGTTGTATAGAGGCGGGCTCGTGTGAACTTATATCTTCTTGGATTCTTTCCGGTAATCCTTTCACAAACGCGTCGATCTTCTCTTCCTCATCTTCGAACGCTCCCGGATATTATCATATTATTATTATTATTATTATTATTATTATTATTATTATTATTATCAATTATCAATATTTTTATTAATATCATTATTGTTATTAATATTATAATAATTATTATTTTTTTATATTAAAAGTATTATTATTATTGTAGTATTTATATTTATTAATTATTAATGTTAATTATATGAAAAATCATACACAAAAATACAAAATTCGTGGAATATTACCTTCAGCTTTTATTTATTTATTTATTTATTTTTGTTTTTTTTTGTTTCTTGTCAAAAATTATTAGATATCAAGATCATAAAACTGTACGAATCTGTTAACAATTCCTTTCTGCTTTTTATTCTTTTTAATTTATTATTTCTTGTCCTTTCTATTTGTTAAAACTGTCGGCCATGTTGACTAATTGAAATTGAATTATTCGATTACTATGTGATACAGTTAAGTAAATTATTTTATTCTATTATTGTTTGTCTGTCTACTTTTTATCTAAAATCTATCTAAAATATATGCATATACGGATATCTGCATTAGATTAGAGATAGAAACATATTCCACCTCAAATCTCTTCAATCTCATTCTTCAACTCTACAACCACTTTCTCCTTTCGGTCATATTGAGCAACTGAGAACACCATTACCACCGTCCACAGTCACACCCACTTCAAGCCATAATAACCACCTTCGGCAACCATCACCTTTGAGCACCATCAAGACCCACTTGTCAAACATAAACAAGATTATCACAAACCTTTTCGTTGCTACTACAAATTGTTCTTGTTTACTATCAAACATGATCAAGACCATATACAACCCAAAACTTGCAAAATTACTACGGTTACATTCTACGACCACCTTTATTTCTACCTTTGTTCTTTGCAACCTTCAAACCCCTTTTGTGATTATTGTTTATAAAAGTAAACCCACAAGCACGAACACCATCTCGGTTCTGTTTTAATTTTCAATCACATCTATTATCATTATAGATATATAGCTTTATATACAACGCATTTACATATAGATTACTACACAAACCGAATCACCAACAAACCCCATCCTTCTCCTCCCATCGACTTATTTGACACCACCAAAACCCACGAAGAAAATGTTGCAAAGATTGCTGTTAAAACCATCACCAACGATCACAAGTCACTACTACTGTTTCCATTCGAAATCCATCACCAACATTTTCCAATCTGCTATACCCTTTTGTTACTGTTTTGGTTGAACAACAAACCACCATAGCCACCCTACATCTCACTCACTCTCTCCTATTTCCTACAATCGTTTCATTTAGAACCTGCATATTTATATCGATCAAAACAGCTGTGAAGTTCGGTTGTCATGCTGCTATAAACAACCGTAAGTATTACTGCTACTATAAACCTCTTTCTGTTTCGATAAATCGAATGTAACTAAAGGAAATAATGGAGAATAATGATTAATGATAAACAATGATTTATATATGTTATTGGCGATTGATTTAATAATGAAAAAGTATACCTAATGATAAAAGTTAAACGATCCAATTGTTGCACAACACTAAAAAGCAGAAAGAGATATTAACTCAAAACACTGTATTTAGAATTGGGCTGTATAAATTGTATAGTTGGGCCAACACAAGCCCACGAACCCTTCAGCAAACAAACTAATGTCGATCGTACTTCTGAATTCTGTTTTATAAAGATAAAATGATAGATGATGTGATGATGACAGAGTGAGTGATTATGAAACTGAGATTAGGATAACATGATGATGGAGACTGATGGTATTAGATAATTAGATGAAAATGTTATACGATTAATATGATAATGATTCCGTTAATTAAAAAAAAATGAGTTGATGACAAGGATTATGTTATGATTATAATTATGACTAAGATGATGAAGAACATGATAATAAAATACGGATCATGAAGATGATGAAGAGAAACTATGAGAGTAATTTGATAGGTTCGTGATCGAATGAAATTTTGAGAAGAAGAAGAAAGATACAAGAACATATACGGGTAATATAAAGAAAATATGAAACGAATACATTAGAAAACAAATTAGAGCAGATGGTTAATGGGTGTTGTGGTGAACGAGAGGTCCTGGGTTCGAATCCAGGCGACTGCCAACAAGTTTTTTTTTATATATATATAAAAAGCTGACTTGTTAAGCATGGGCCTGTTGGGCTTGGTAAGTTATTGGACTTGCTAGTGGACTGATTATTATGAGTTTTGCTAAAGAGGTTATCTTGGTGGGCTTCAAGTAATATAAGTGATGGACTAATATTAAGTCCATTTATTTTATTTAAAGGTATTAATTATTTTACTTATGTTATTATTATTATCATTATTAAAACTATTAATATTATTATTATCATTATTATTAATATTAATGATATCATTACAATTAAAATTATCAAAACTAGCATTTATATTAAAAATTATCATTTTGTTATTATTATTATTATTATTATTATTATTACTATCTTTAGTATTATTATAATTAGAATTTTAATAAACAAATGATATATATATATATATATATATATATATAACTTGTTTAATTGTTATTATATGTGTTAATATATACATAAATGATATAGGTTCGTGAATCCGAGGCCAACCCTGCATTGTTCAATATCGTCATATGTATTTTTACTACAAAATACAGTATTGTGAGTTCATTTGCTCCCTTTTTACTCTTTACATTTTTTGGGCTGAGAATACATGCAAATGCTTTATTAAATGTTTTACAATATTTATATGCGTGAGTTTCATTTCCCTTTTTAAATGCTTTTGCAATATATATTTTTGGGACTGAGAATACATGCGCTGCTTTTATAAATGTTTGACGAAATAGACACAAGTACTTAAAACTACATTCTATGGCTGGATTATTAAACCGAATATGCCCCTTTTTATTAAGTCTGGTAATCTAAGAATTAGGGAACAGACACCCTAATTGACGCGAACTCTAAAGATAGATCTATCGGGCCCAACAAGCCCCATCCAAAGTACCGGATGATTTAGTACTTCGAAATTTATATCATGTCCGAAGGAGGATCCCGGAATGATGGGGATATTCTTATATGCATATTGTTAATGTCGGTTACCAGGTGTTCAAACCATATGAATGATTTTTGTCTCTATGTATGGGACTTATTTATGAGAAATGGAAATATGAAATCTTGTAGTCTATTAAAATTATGAAATGATTATTTATGTTAAACTAATGAACTCACCAACCTTTTGGTTGACACTTGAAAGCATGTTTATTCTCAGGTACGAAAGAAATCATCCGCTGTGCATTAACTCATATTAGAGACATTATTTGGAGTCATTCATGACATATTTCAAAAGACGTTGCATTCGAGTCGTCGAGTTCATCAAGATTATTACTAAGATAATTATAATTAGATATATTATAAAATGGTATGTATATCGTCAATTTTCGATGTAAGGAAGTTTGTCTTTTCAAAATGAATGCAATGTTTGTAAAATGTATCATATAGAGGTCAAGAACCTCGCGATGTAATCAACTATTGTGAATCGTTTGTAATCGATATGGACTTTGTCTGGATGGATTAGGACGGGGCATTTCAGTTGGTATTAGAGCGGTGGTCTTAGCGAACCATGTCTGCATTAGTGTGTCTAACTGATGAGTCGTTAGGATGCATTAGTGAGTCTGGACTTTGACCGTGTCTGCATGTCAAAAGTTTTTCTTATCATTTTGTGTCAAAAATTACCTGCTTATCATTCTTAGAGAATCACTTGCTTATCATTCTTAGTCTAGACACGTTTTACTGCATTGACTGCATGAATAGTGTATAGACAAAATTCATATCCTAGCGTATCTGCTACTTCATATCTTAGCGTATCTGTTACTGTAACTTTGCCTGACAACTTTCGTAGATTCTTCAGTAATTTATGGGATTTTAGTATTATATATGCATATGTAAATTATGTATTGCAGGGTACTAATCTACATCCTATAATCCATTTCTTATCGAAAAATCTTTCATCTGGTCGTACGAGATGAATCCTGCAACCAGTTCGAGTCCCTCAGATTCCGATAGTTATTCCGATAGTTATTCCGACAGCTATTCCTACATAGATGTTCACCTAAGCTCTGAAAACAGTGTCATCGGCATGAATCAACCAATCAGCTATTATCAAATCATCTGATGGGTTCGTAGTTGACTTAATTAATGAAAACGCGCAGAAGGCAATCCCTTCCATCAACCGAATTCACCTCTTGACAATGAACCTGAAGCGTTTACCGGCGAACCTGTTCGAGACACCATTTTCAGTCTCATTTCCAGGGTAACTCGACAAGATTATATTCTAACCACAATTCTGAATCTTATTCATCCGCTCGTTCCAACCGACAATCATCCTGGAGTAATAAGTCAACGAACTTCGCGCTCGAATAATCAATTAGGAGAATATGGTGCAAAATGTACCAGCTTCAGCAACAGCACCGACACCAATAGTACCATCAATAACAGCATCAGTACCATCAACAATCCATGCTTCAATATATCATCATCTGTACTTTGAGTATGATCTTTGTTCTACGTATCGTTCTACCTCATTTATCTTCGTTCGACATGGCTAATATGTAATCTCTAAAGTTTTAGAGATTATTTATTCTAGTTCCAACTGAAAAGCAAATGAGTTTAATATCATATTAACTCATTAAATCCACGATTTACATCTGAAGAAAATATATATGTATATATATTTTCATAAAGATGGTAATTAGAAGTTCTTTTGTACAAACTATTAATGGTGAAAATATTTTAACGGTAGGTAATACCCGAGGAAATATTTAAGTGTCATATTAACATGTTATACTGTACATTCTTCAAATCTGATTCAATAGTCATTTCCTATCATACTTACATCCACAGATACATGAATCCGTTCACCACAGAATAACCATTTCCATTCAAATTTCATATTTGGATTTTGACCTATCAGAATCCAACAAGTGGCATAATGAAGAAAACATTTGACGGAATAAAATTTATTAGAAACAAACAAATTAACTATGATAAATTTTGTTAAGAATCCACACTAACAAAATCCTAGCTAACTGTTCCTAGCTAACTGTGGACTAATCAAATGAGGACTACCAACAGTGGATAATTAAAATGAATTAAAATATTAATCATAACATATAAAACTAAACAAATCTTCAGGTTTACCATTTGATTTCACCCTAAAAACCTCATTTGTATCCTGACGATTAAAATCTGCATCCAAACCTTTCGTGATTCTTGAAAACACCTCAATCAAGAGGATGATTCAACCACACGTTACCTACGAAAGAAAATCGATGCATCTAGTTATACACCTGAAAACTCTCGAAAACTGAGTAAACGTTTAACGCGTAGCTGTGCTAATTCATTTAGCGTTATTATTACAGAAAATAACTTTGCAATCTCTCTTTCCAAATTAGCCAATTTTGTCACAGCTTCAACAAGTCAACTTCGAATTTTTCGTTCGAAACAACCTTATTATAACCTTGATATATATGTGTTCTCTTTTATTATTACCGGGGAACCTTTTATATTCCATCATATTACTAGCAGAAGTATCAGTAACCTCGTTGCTCTTTGGTTTAAATCTCTCAGACAAATCACTATATTTATCTATTGAAGTCTCATCATGTACTCATCCGCATCTTGTAACGAGAACTGACATACCAATTACCGGGAATCAGCAATCAGTACTTTGAAAACTCACAACATATTTACAACAACAGTTATATGTATAACATTCATCTCTTAGAATTATGATCTTTCATCTGAAATCCTGAAAAGCACTCAGTCTACGAATCGATACTCTGAATGTTGGAAAAGCTCAGAAATGTTGGAACTGGAAAACGAATAAAGTTAACCATGAAGGAGACCAAGGGCAAATACAAGAACCATACCCTATATTCAAAGAATCCAGATAATTCTGAATCTGTTGAAATCTTTAGAGAATATCTTGCTCCAAAGTCATGTTAAAATCTTGTGGAAAATCTTTCTCCATCAACCATCGAACTTAGAAATTTCAAAATATCATCATCAATATCTTCGATATTTCTGAGGATATTTTCATAAATATTCTAGTCCAAAATTATATGCCTCTTCGTTCTTCCTAGGTATCATTATATTCAATAGAAAATTTAGTACCGAAAAGCAGATCATGCGAAACTATGAAGAAAGCCGTGGACAGATCACAAAGAATAAGTTTGACTTCAAAGAATCCAAATGATTCAATGTCTGCTAAAGTCTTTAGTGAATATCTTGCTCCTTACTCTAAACCCTTGCGGACAATAGTCTCCATCATCCTCTAATTTTAGATAATTCAAAGATATTATCTTATCTTTCATTACAAATATCCTCGATATTTCTGAATATATTTTCATAACTAACCTTATCTGAAATCATTTATCTCTTTGAGCTATCAGTGTTACATCATATGAGAAACTATTAGTTTCTATATTCTGTAAACTTTCGAGCTTAAAATATGAATGTTATTGAAGTAATGTTGGGAATTGATGCATGAGTTAGTATAATATAATGACACTTGATCAACGTGATTATATTACAGTAAGTCATGCTGAGTTTCTAATGGGACGTGATGATTCACAGATCATAACGTCATCATGTGCCATGTTACATAACTCTTTCATTCTGCTTAACTTCTGAACATATCAAGAAAATATATTCTTGATAGTTCTATTCTCAGTGATTCAGGTAATTTGACAAAACAAATCGTGCTACTACCTTTCCTTTCTACCTTGTATATTATGATAATTCAAAACTCCATACATATGAATTCTGGACCATTACTTGCGAATAGTAAACAAAAGCATGAAGATCCAAAATAGAAAGGGGGGTATAAATCGTAGCAAATAAGAGAGCGCATTAACTGTGGATGACAATAATTATGGGAGACAGAAGTAGGGACAGTGAAATATAAGGGAAGATATAAAATCCAACAACAACGCAGAAATTACAAACCATGGATATTAATACGAATAGCAATATAAAGACACGGTATAATTAAGAATAGTATCACCCCAAGGTAATAGTAGAAGTAAACAGATTCTTCTGATGGAAGATTGAAAAGAAGGATGACAGAAATAATAATTAGGAAAATATTAGGGATTAGAACAGGACTAAGCATTTTCAAAATCGTTTTGAGGTAAGAATTAAGAAAGAAAGTATAGGAATGGTGAGAATAATGGAACAAAAGAGCTTAATTTATAATGGAGATATCAGACAGAGTAATCGAGGCAAATCATCGTATTTAATTATAGAGATCTTAATTTCCTTATTCGCCAAAGAATCAAATCTTTTAGATTTCGAAGATTTTCTTTAAATTCCTTGAATTCCGGAATTCAACCCTGACTCTGTCAAAAGCTAAGGCAAATCTTTATCCTTTCATCCCACTATTTTGTGATAGCTTCACTCGTACTCTTCGAGTAATCGAATTGTTCTATCCATATTACTCAACAATGATAAAACTCTATTTATCAACTCATAATCGTCATGAAAATATTTGTATTGTTAGCCATGACAACCTCAATCAAATTTCGGGACGAAATTTCTTTAACGGGTAGGTACTGTGACAACCCGGAAATTTCCGACCAAATTTAAACTTAATCTTTATATAATTTCGACACGATGAGCAAAGTCTGTAATGTTGAGTCTCAAAAATTTTGAACGGTTTTCATGAATTCAATTACCCTTTGACTAATTTCGAGGATTCACGAACAGTAGTTGTCTTATTAACACTAATTACTGCTTTCATCATTATTATACTATTTTCAATATTATTAATATTATTATTATTATAATTGTTATAAATATAAGTATCAAAAATTCTAATAAAAGTTAGGATGATAAAAATAAAGATTTTAGATATAAATATCATTAGGAGAATGATTACAAATTATATTTTACATAAATTACTAACTATTAGTAAATTTATCATTTTGTTTCCTTATTGATATTATCATATTATTATTATTATTATTATTATTATCAATTATCAATATTTTTATTAATATCATTATTGTTATTAATATTATAATTATTATTATTTTTTTATATTAAAAGTATTATTATTATTGTAGTATTTATATTTATTAATTATTAATGTTAATTATATGAAAAATCATACACAAAAATACAAAATTCGTGGAATATTACCTTCAGCTTTTATTTATTTATTTATTTATTTTTGTTTTTTTTTGTTTCTTGTCAAAAATTATTAGATATCAAGATCATAAAACTGTACGAATCTGTTAACAATTCCTTTCTGCTTTTTATTCTTTTTAATTTATTATTTCTTGTCCTTTCTATTTGTTAAAACTGTCGGCCATGTTGACTAATTGAAATTGAATTATTCGATTACTATGTGATACAGTTAAGTAAATTATTTTATTCTATTATTGTTTGTCTGTCTACTTTTTATCTAAAATCTATCTAAAATATATGCATATACGGATATCTGCATTAGATTAGAGATAGAAACATATTCCACCTCAAATCTCTTCAATCTCATTCTTCAACTCTACAACCACTTTCTCCTTTCGGTCATATTGAACAACTGAGAACACCATTACCACCGTCCACAGTCACACCCACTTCAAGCCATAATAACCACCTTCGGCAACCATCACCTTTGAGCACCATCAAGACCCACTTGTCAAACATAAACAAGATTATCACAAACCTTTTCGTTGCTACTACAAATTGTTCTTGTTTACTATCAAACATGATCAAGACCATATACAACCCAAAACTTGCAAAATTACTACGGTTACATTCTACGACCACCTTTATTTCTACCTTTGTTCTTTGCAACCTTCAAACCCCTTTTGTGATTATTGTTTATAGAAGTAAACCCACAAGCACGAACACCATCTCGGTTCTGTTTTAATTTTCAATCACATCTATTATCATTATAGATATATAGCTTTATATACAACGCATTTACATATAGATTACTACACAAACCGAATCACCAACAAACCCCATCCTTCTCCTCCCATCGACTTATTTGACACCACCAAAACCCACGAAGAAAATGTTGCAAAGATTGCTGTTAAAACCATCACCAAAGATCACAAGTCACTGCTACTGTTTCCATTCGAAATCCATCACCAACATTTGCCAATCTGCTATACCCTTTTGTTACTGTTTTGGTTGAACAACAAACCACCATAGCCACCCTACATCTCTCTCACTCTCTCCTATTTCCTACGATCGTTTCATTTAGAACCTGCATATTTATATCGATCAAAACAGCTGTGAAGTTCGGTTGTCATGCTGCTATAAACAACCGTAAGTATTACTGCTACTATAAACCTCTTTCTGTTTCGATAAATCGAATGTAACTAAAGGAAATAATGGAGAATAATGATTAATGATAAACAATGATTTATATATGTTATTTGCGATTGATTTAATAATGAAAAAGTATACCTAATGATAAAAGTTAAACGATCCAATTATTGCACAACACTAAAAAGCAGAAAGAGATATTAAATCAAAACACTGTATTTATAATTGGGCTGTATAAATTGTATAGTTGGGCCAACACAAGCCCACGAACCCTTCAGCAAACAAACTAATGTCGATCATACTTCTGAATTCTGTTTTATAAAGATAACATGATAGATGATGTGATGATGACAGAGTGAGTGATTATGAAACTGAGATTAGGATAACATGATGATGGAGACTGATGGTATTAGATAATTAGATGAAAATGTTATACGATTAATATGATAATGATTCCGTTAATTAAAAAAAAATGAGTTGATGACAAGGATTATGTTATGATTATAATTATGACTAAGATGATGAAGAACATGATAATAAAATACGGATCATGAAGATGATGAAGAGAAACTATGAGAGTAATTTGATAGGTTCGTGATCGAATGAAATTTTGAGAAGAAGAAGAAAGATACAAGAACATATACGGGTAATATAAAGAAAATATGAAACGAATACATTAGAAAACAAATTAGAGCAGATGGTTAATAGGTGTTGTGGTGAACGAGAGGTCCTGGGTTCGAATCCAGGCGACTGCCAACACGTTTTTTTTTTATATATATAAAAAGCTGACTTGTTAAGCATGGGCCTGTTGGGCTTGGTAAGTTATTGGACTTGCTAGTGGACTGATTATTATGAGTTTTGCTAAAGAGGTTATCTTGGTGGGCTTCAAGTAATATAAGTGATGGACTAATATTAAGTCCATTTATTTTATTTAAAGGTATTAATTATTTTACTTATGTTATTATTATTATCATTATTAAAACTATTAATATTATTATTATCATTATTATTAATATTATTGATATCATTACAATTAAAATTATCAAAACTAGCATTTATATTAAAAATTATCATTTTGTTATTATTATTATTATTATTATTATTATTATTATTACTATCTTTAGTATTATTATAATTAGAATTTTAATAAACAAATGATATATATATATATATATATATATATATATATATATATATAACTTGTTTAATTGTTATTATATGTGTTAATATATACATAAATGATATAGGTTCGTGAATCCGAGGCCAACCCTGCATTGTTCAATATCATCATATGTATTTTTACTACAAAATACAGTATTGTGAGTTCATTTGCTCCCTTTTTACTCTTTACATTTTTTGGGCTGAGAATACATGCAAATGCTTTATTAAATGTTTTACAATATTTATATGCGTGAGTTTCATTTCCCTTTTTAAATGCTTTTGCAATATATATTTTTGGGACTGAGAATACATGCGCTGCTTTTATAAATGTTTGACGAAATAGACACAAGTACTTAAAACTACATTCTATGGCTGGATTATTAAACCGAATATGCCCCTTTTTATTAAGTCTGGTAATCTAAGAATTAGGGAACATACACCCTAATTGACGCGAACTCTAAAGATAGATCTATCGGGCCCAACAAGCCCCATCCAAAGTACTGGATGATTTAGTACTTCGAAATTTATATAATGTCCGAAGGAGGATCCCGGAATGATGGGGATATTCTTATATGCATATTGTTAATGTCAGTTACCAGGTGTTCAAACCATATGAATGATTTTTGTCTCTATGTATGGGACTTATTTATGAGAAATGGAAATATGAAATTTTGTGGTCTATTAAAATTATGAAATGATTATTTATGTTAAACTAATGAACTCACCAACCTTTTGGTTGACACTTGAAAGCATGTTTATTCTCAGGTACGAAAGAAATCTTCCGCTGTGCATTAACTCATATTAGAGACATTATTTGGAGTCATTCATGACATATTTCAAAAGACGTTGCATTCGAGTCGTCGAGTTCATCAAGATTATTACTAAGATAATTATAATTAGATATATTATAAAATGGTATGCATATCGTCAATTTTCGATGTAAGGAAGTTTGTCTTTTCAAAATGAATGCAATGTTTGTAAAATGTATCATATAGAGGTCAAGAACCTCGCGATGTAATCAACTATTGTGAATCGTTTGTAATCGATATGGACTTTGTCCGGATGGATAAGGACGGGGCATTTCACCTGTACTGCGGCTATGTTTGAAGCAAGAAAGGCACGAAATTCCTCTTCGCTCATATTCAAGGTGTGTCGAGTAGTCGGTGCCATTTCCTTCAAAATAGTCAAATGAAACGAGTTAATCATATAGAATATCAAGAGTAGTCAATAGTATTTCGTAGCGTAATATGAACTTATTTATAAAAGCTCTTTCTTCATATTAGCGTTTTATACTCTTTAATTCGGGTTGTACCTACCCGTTAAGTTCATACTTAGTAACTAACATACCATTTCAACTACTACAATTCTATATGAAAAACTAATCACACAAACAAAAAAAACAAAAAAAATATATATATATCATATTCAAGCCTTTATACAATAACTTGCAAACTTACAATACCGCTATTTTATATATAGCATGAAATATAGCACATAAAACTTTGATACAAAGTAGTTGCGAAGATAATTCTAGTTAATAAATAAGGCGTTCAGCAAAGGCAATAAAAACACGTAATTCATACGTCCAGAAACAAGTCATGCATTCTGGTTTTACTAATACCACTTCCCATCCTTGGTTTTGTGGAACATAACCGTTGTGACCGATAGTAAGACAATGTGTTGTAACGTCGTCAAAAGGATGAAGGTTACGTAATGACCAACAGTCTCGTAATAACCTAAAAACCTCATTTCTTACCCCAATTACCGACTCCGTCACTTGTGGGAACGTTTTGTTTAATAGTTGTAGCCCGATGTTCTTGTTCTCACTTTGGTGAGAAGCGAACATTACTAACCCGTAAGCATAACATGCTTCTTTATGTTGCATGTTAGCTGCTTTTTTTTAAATCACGAAGTCCTATATTCGGATATATTGAGTCAAAATAATTTCTTAACCCGTTGCGTAAAATAGCATTTGGGTTCCCTGCAATATATGCGTCAAAGTAAACACATCGTAACTTATGGATTTCCCAATGTGATATCCCCCATCTTTCGAACGAAAGCCTTTTATAAACCAAGTCATTCTTGGAACGTTCTTCGAATGTCTTACAAACTGATCTCGCCTTAAATAGTTGTGCTGAGGAATTCTGACATACTCTAGACAAGATTTCATTAATCATGTCTCCGGGTAGGTCTCTTAAAATATTGGGTTGCCTATCCATTTTGTGTTTTTATACTGTAAAATAGATAAGAGTTAGATTCATAAAAAAAATACTTATTAATACAAGCAATTTTTTTACGTATATCATAAAGCATAAGCACACTATATTACATATATTACACCACACGAATACAACTATCTTATTCCGACTCGCTCGTTTCTTCTTCTTCGGTTTTGGTTCGTTTTGCCAAGTTTCTAGGGATATATGATGTTCCCCTAATACGAGCCGTCGTTTTCCACATTGGTTTAGAAAAACCTGGTGGTTTAGAGGTTCCCGGGTTATTGTCACAACTTAAGAAATACGGGTGTTGACGATACATATAGAGTTCATCGGGTTTGGAATCAAATTTCTCTATTTTTATGCCCTTTCCCTTATTGTTTTCTTTTGCCTTATTAAATTGTGTTGGGGTAATTTCTATAACATCATCGGAATCCTTGTCGGGATTCGATTCATCAGAGAATTGGTAATCCTCCCAATACTTTGCTTCCTTAGCGGAAACACCATTGACCATAATTAACTTTGGTAGGTTGGTTGAGGATTTTCTTCTACTTAACCGTTTTATTATTTCCCCCACTGGTTCTATTTTTCTTCTTCCGGTTCTGACTCTTCTTCCGGTTCCTCTTCGGGAACTTGTGAATCAGTCCACGAATCATTCCAATTTACATTTGACTATTCATTATTATTAGGTGAGTCAATGGGACTTGTTCTAGAGGTAGACATCTATCACATAATATCAAACGCGTTAAGAGATTAATATATCACATAATATTCACATGTTAAAAATATATAGTTTCCAACAAAATTTGTTAAGCAATCATTTTTCAAGTAAACACGGTCGAAGTCCAGACTCACTAATGCATCCTAACAAACTCGATAAGACACACTAATGCAAATTTCTGGTTCTCTAAGACCAACGCTCGGATACCAACTGAAATGTCCCGTTCTTATTGATTAAAAACGTTCCATATTAATTGATTTCGTTGCGAGGTTTTGACCTCTATATGAGACGTTTTTCAAAGACTGCATTCATTTTAAAACAAATCATAACCTTTATTTCATCAATAAATGTTTAAAAAGCTTTACGTAGATTATCAAATAATGATAATCTAAAATATCATGTTTACACACGACTATTACATAATAGTTTACAATACAAATATGTTACAACGAAATAAGTTTCTTGAATGCAGTTTTTACACAATATCATACAAGCATGGACTCCAAATCTTGTCCTTATTTAAGTATGCGACAGCAGAAGCTCTTAATAATCACCTGAGAATAAACATGCTTAAAACGTCATCAAAAATGTTGGTGAGTTATAGGTTTAACCTATATATATCAAATCGTAACAATAGACCACAAGATTTCATATTTCAATATACATCCCATACATAGAGATAAAAATCATTCATATGGTGAACACCTGGTAACCGACATTAACAAGATGCATATATTAGAATATCCCCATCATTCCGGGACACCGTTCGGATATGATATAAATTTCGAATTACTAAAGCATCCGGTACTTTGGATGGGGTTTGTTAGGCCCAATAGATCTATCTTTAGGATTTGCGTCAATTAGGGTGTCTGTTCCCTAATTCTTAGACTACCAGACTTAATAAAAAGGGGCATATTCGATTTCGATAATTCAACCATAGAATGTAGTTTCAAGTACTTGTGTCTATTTTGTAAATCATTTATAAAACCTGCATGTATTCTCATCCCAAAAATATTAGATTTTAAAAGTGGGACTATAACTCACTTTCACAGATTTTTACTTCGTCGGGAAGTAAGACTTGGCCACTGGTTGATTCACGAACCTATAACAATATATACATATATATCAAAGTATGTTCAAAATATATTTACAATACTTTTAATACATTTTGATGTTTTAAGTTTATTAAGTCAGCTGTCCTCGTTAGTAACCTACAACTAGTTGTCCACATTTAGATGTACAGAAATAAATCGATAAATATTATCTTGCATCAATCCACGACCCAGTGTATACACGTCTCAGGCTAGATCACAACTCAAACTATATATATTTTTGGAATCAACCTCAACCCTGTATAGCTAACTCCGACATTACTGCATATAGAGTGTCTATGGTTGTTCCAAATAATATATATAGATGGGTCGATATGATATGTCAAAACATTTGCATACGTGTCTATGGTATCCCAAGATTACATAATATATTAGAATACATGTATAATACAATATAAGTTAGCTAGGATATGATTTGTATAGAATTGTTAATATTTCCCGTAGCTACTAAAATCAAAAAATATCCAATCTTGTTTTACCCATAACTTCTTCATTTTAAATCCGTTTTGAGTGAATCAAATTGCTATGGTTTCATATTGAACTCTATTTTATGAATCTAAACAGAAAAAGTATAGGTTTATAGTCGGAAATATAAGTTACAAGTCGTTTTTGTAAGAGGTAGTCATTTCAGTCGAAAGAACGACGTCTTGATGACCATTTTGAAAAACATACTTCCACTTTGAGTTTAACCATGATTCTTGGATATAGTTTCATGTTCATAAGAAAAATCATTTTCCCAGAAGAACAACTTTTAAATCAAAGTTTATCATAGTTTTTAATTATCAAACCCAAAACAGCCCGTGGTGTTACTACAACGGCGTATATCCGGTTTTACGGTGTTTTTCATGTTTTCTGGTTTTAAATCATTAAGTGAGCATATCATATAGATATAGAACATGTGTTTAGTTGATTTTAAAAGTCAAGTTATAAGGATTAACTTTTATTTGCGAACAAGTTTAGAATTAACTAAACTATGTTCTAGTGATTTCAAGTTTAAACCTTCGAATAAGAGAGCTTTATATGTATGAATCGAATGATGTTATGAACATCATTACTACCTCAAGTTTTCTGGATAAAACTATTAGAAATGAGAAAAATGGATCTAGCTTCAAAGGATCCTTGGATGGCTTGAAAGTTCTTGAAGCAGAATCATGACACGAAAACAAGTTCAAGTAAGATTTCCACTCGAAATAAGATTGTTATAGTTATACAAATTGAATCAAAGTTTGAATATGAGTATTACCTTGTATTAGAAAGATATCTTACTGTAAATAAGAAAGATTTCTTGAAAGATATTAACATGTGGTCGTTGGTGTATGGATTAGATATAAAGGATATGTAATTTTGTTTTCATGTAAATAAGTCATGAATGATTACTCATATTTTTGTAATTTTATGAGATATTTCATGCTAGTTGCCAAATGATGGTTCCCACATGTGTTAGGTGACTCACATGGGCTGCTAAGAGCTGATCATTGGAGTGTATATACCAGTAGTACATACATCTAAAAGCTGTGTATTGTACGAGTACGAATACGGGAGCATACGAGTAGAATTGTTGATGAAACTGAACGAGGATGTAATTGTAAGCATTTTTGTTAAGTAGAAGTATTTTGATAAGTGTCTTGAAGTCTTTCAAAAGTGTATGAATACATATTAAAACACTACATGTATATACATTTTAACTGAGTCATTAAGTCATCGTTAGTCGTTACATGTAAGTGTTGTTTTGAAACCTTTAGGTTAACTGTAACGACCCTAGAATTTCCAACATTTATTTATTAATAATTACTATTATTAATACGCGTGTTTAAACGAATGTACCTTATTACATTTACATGTTGCCATGATTGCCCGTACTTGACTTTTAAGGGCCCGAAACGTCTTTGTGACACCCGGAACTTTCACGAATAATATTTTTAGATATTATTTACATTCATAATTAAATTTATTAATCATTTTAATTAACTAAGGCTATTAGTTAGTTACTTGGGCTTTAATTGGTTTAACTTGTGATTTATTTGAACTTGGGCTTTGTTAGTGTAATGGACTCATGTTATTGGACTTCCAAGCCCACCCTACATTATTAATGGACTTAGTTAGCCCATGTCATTCACTTGTATGTATCATTTAGTGAGGAACTAGCTAGTTAAAAGAATTGGAATCTAGTTAACTTGTTATCCCCATGCATGCACCCTTAATAACTACAATTTTAGACTTTTACATGCTTGTAACCAACAAACACTTCTCTTCCCTTCTTTTTTTCTGCTGACCAACGACTTTCAAGGGGTGGGAGGGTGTTCAAAATTCTTTTCTTTGTATTACTTGTGCACTAGAAACCTCTCATTCAAACACACACATACTTGCAACTTTCTTTCCTCTCTTTTTTTTCTCTCATTTTGTAAGTAACTTGAGACAACTCTTTCTTCTTTTCTTCTTGCAAAACCAAATACATACACACATGTATCATCATCATCTTTTTATCTTTGATGTTGTTTAATTACTTGATACTTGTTAGATGTTGTTGTTATTATCTTTATTTACTTGCATGTTTTCAAGAATCAAACTTCTTAGTTTAATTCTTCTTTTTTTTTGAATCTTCAAGAACATACAAGACATAAACTCTCTAGTTTATGATCTCCACTAAATACTTGTTCAAAGTTTATAAAGTTCATGGTTGAAAGACATACTTGAAGTTCATGAAGTAAACTTTAAAGTTTACTTTCTAAAGATCAAACCTTGGTTTGAATCTTTAAAGTATGAACAACCATGAACCTTTTCTTGTTTATTTAAGTTTACTTCTTCAATTTATACACTTTAATTTCATGTAGTTAGTTTACATGGTCAAGTACTACAAGTTAGTCTTGATCTCATATCTCTTGAACAAATTAAGTTAACTTTGAAAGTTCAAGAACACACAAATAAGTTTTCCTTAAATATAACTTTGGATCTAGACTTTTGAGTCTTGGATCTTCAAGATCAAACTAAGAACTATGTTCTACTACTTATGATCTTGATTAGTTAGTTTACTTTCAAGTTTGTAACTTGTTATTAGCTTTAAAGTCCATGTATGTGTTGGATCTAAGACCTTGATGCAACTTTGGTTCATCAAACTTCATACAACTCTTAAGTGAGTTGTGCTTCATGTCTTAGACTTGCACATGGGTTATGATGGTCAAGACTTGGTTAAGATGATGTAGATACATCAATGAGTTGTATACTTGAAGTTATATGCATCAAGGATGAGAACCATGATGAACATCAAGCACCAAGACCACCGGAACCCTTTTTAAACTCACTGTTCTGTCCAAAACCTACTGACCTGATGCTTCTGGAACATACCAGTAGAGCTGGGCTGTTCTAACCTTGATTTTTAGATAGAACTTTTCGAGTAGATAACTTTTCATATAGGACTCGTCTTAATCCGAGTTACGGTTTAGGATTTACGGCCCTCCGATCGTTACTATGTCCTTTAACGTTGTGCAGAAATTTCTGACCTACTCGCACTTAGACCGTCGCCACGGTCAAACCAAGATGAGTTTGCTTCTGTAAATTTTACCACACTTAAGGGACTCATAGAAGGAACCATGGCCACTGGTCTCACCTTAATTCAGTAAGGGTAGAGGCCATGGTGACTGACTGAAGTCAGACTTTGTTTTAAACTACTTTCATAAATGAAACCTACCTTACGCCTTTTGTTTAATGATGAATGATGATGACCCTTAAGACCTTAATTACATAATTTTAAACCTATTAAGACGATTTACTGACTTAGTACTATTTGACTTAGGTTGAGGACTTCGGACCATTTACTTGCACACCTTTCCCGACTACTACTTTACCGCTACATATCGTTGTGAGTTATAGCATTCCCTTTTTACTTTAACTTATTTTGGGAACTGAGAATACATGTGGATTTTATGTTTTACATACTAGGCACGAGTACTTAAACTTATATATGTGTGGGTTATACAACGGCATAAACATTCCCTTTAGCTCGGTAACGTTTAATCATTGGTTTTTGAACCGTGAACGCGAATCTTAGATATGGATCCATAGGGTTTGACATCCCCACTCGGGCTAGTCGCGCTAGCAGTCAACGAGTGTTTAATACTTCGTAAACATACGCACTCGCCAAGTGTACTTTCAGGGGGTATTTTAAATGTTAAGTTAGTTACCAAGTGCCCACGGTTAACATATACTTTATCATACTGTTTTGAAACGCTCTTTGTAGCACTGAAATCTCGTGGCCCACCTTACATATTGTTATACTTAAACTATAGCTCACCAACCTTTGTGTTGACATTTTTAAGCATGTATTTCTCAGGTGCTTGAGGTTGCTTCCGCTGTGTACTAGTCGTGCTGTAGAACCCGCTGCTTAGAGTTGTCCACGCATGAACTACTTTACTTTGCATTCAAACATTCGTACTTTTGAACTATGACTTGTAACGACCATTGTGGTCACATACACTTATTATTTGCTTCTTCTTAGTAAAGCATGCTTTTGAAATGTAAAACATTTGATGTCGGTTATGACATCACCTTTTCATCATGAATGCAACTTCTTTAATTACAGCATATAGTACTTAACCTTGTAATGATCCTGTTGTTGATGATTCGTACACGATGGTTTTGTACGGGGCATCACATTTGGTATCAGAGCATTGGTTGTAGGGAATTAGGTTGCATTAGTGAGTCTAAGACCGACCCGAGTAGGATTCACTAATAGGACTAATCTACAACTTGCTAGTTTACTTGTTTCCGCTGAGCTTACTACATGCTAATGCTTACTTTTTCTGCTATATGCCGTATGCTACTACATGATTTCACTACTGCATGATATTACTTGCTTTCGATTGCATGCTACTTCTGTACGATTCGTTATTATTGCCATGCTACTTATTGTTATACATGATTTAAACCGTTGGCCTATTATTTGCTTGCTTTATGACATACTGACATGGAAAATTTATTTTTCCTTGTTCAGATGTCGGATGTTCCACCTACTGGCATTTCGGGCAGTACAGACTCAGTCCCCGTCACCCTACCTACTGCTACACCTGCTGCTGCTACTGCCGATACACCGGCCCCGACACCCACTAGTGATCCCGGCGCTTCTACTTCCGGAGCTGGTACTAGTGCTCCTGCCCCAGTGTCTGCTCCCGGACCCTCGAGGTCACAGCCCTGCATTGGTGGTATTGAGATCCCCGCGGAGTTCGGGGAAGGGCCGTTTCGTAACCACATGCGCACGCCTTGCCGACGCACTCCCGACGGACGTTTAGTCGTGATTCTGCCAGGCAGACACAGACAGATGTTGGCTGCCTTCGGACGCTTCGGATTACCAGCTCAGCCATCAGTGTCACCACCACACGATTCGGATGACTCGTCATCCGCCAATTCTTCATCATCAGACGACTCCAGCGATGATGAGGATCCTGCTGATAGACCTATTCAGGCACCCTCCACCCCGCCGAAGAAGCGGTACCGTTCCGACGGCACCGTCATTCCAGGGGTGAATGGAGGTCGTGCTTTTACTGACGCATTTGGCCATCGTCGTAGGGTTACTGCTCGTAAACGAGTTGTGCCATACCCTGCCGACCCACAGATACGTAAGGTTCCCCGTTACATATTGACTATTCCTGGAACCGTACCACCTAGATTTAGATACGGACCACTTACATCTAGGGACGTACTGTCAACATCCGGAGCCAGACCATCTACATCAGCACCACCGGCACCACCCGCATCACCCACCCCACCTGCACCGCCTGCCCCACCAGCTCCCTCTAACGAGGAACTGATGAGGGAGACTGAGACTCTCCGAGCTCGAGTCACTGAGCTCGAGGAGCAGTTGGCTCGAGGAGCAGTTCACCCGCCTTCACCGTAGGACCTTGTATTTAGATTTCATGATGTAATCTAGATATAGTTTCATGTATTTCATATGTATTGTACGAACTTATTCAGATGTATGAAACTTATTATTATTAATGAATGGAACTTTGCGTTATTTAATTCTTGCACGATGTTCTATTTACTTTGTTGTACGATGATTCTGTGGTATTTGTACCTAGATGCGTTATTTAATAACATGTGATGTTTTGATTCCATGTTGGTCACTATATACTGTATTATTACTACTTGCATACTGGATTTTGACTTGAGTCAAAATTTTTGTTTAGAATACCATGGCTAACGGAAGATCCACACCTACCGCCGCCCAGATTGAGGACATGATCAATGAACGGATCGCTGCAGCCCTAGCAGAAAGTAATCTCGAAGCTCCACCGCCACCACCACCGGTTATTCCACCCATTCGAAATGGGTGTACATACAAGGAATTCCAGAGCTGCAAACCGCATAACTTCAGCGGCACCGAGGGACCAGTTGGTCTCACCAGATGGTTCGAAAAACTTGAATCAGTATTCTGAGTTAGCAACTGTTCGGAGGACAATAAGACCAAGTTTGCATCTTGCACGCTATCAGACGGCGCGCTAACGTGGTGGAACACGTTAGCTCAAGCGAAAGGTATTGATGAGGCGTATGCTACGCCATGGGAGGAATTCAAGGCGGCTATGATTGATGAGTATTGTCCAAGAACCGAAATTCAGAAGATGGAAATTGAATTCATGCAGTTGAAGGCCGTAGGGAACGACCTTAACAGTTATAATCGTAGGTTTTTGGAGTTAGCATTAATGTGTCCTACCATGGTCACCCCCGAATTCAAGCGCATGGAGAAATACTTCTCTGGACTTCCTAAGTCCATCAAAGGAAATGTCACCTCATCCAAACCACCGAATGTCCCCGAAGCAATGCGCATGGCGCATACTCTCATGAATCAGATCCTTATTGATGAGCCGGAGAAGGCTAAGTTTGAAGCTGGTAGTAGCGAAAAGAGGAAATGGGATAACAACCACAACAACCACAACAACAATAACAACAACAGGGGTAGAAACTATGATCAAAACCCGGCGAAGCAACATGAAGGGTTCAGGCAAAACAACAACAACCCCAACCCCAACAACAACAACTCCAACCCTAACTACAAAGGCATACTACCACAATGCAAGAGGTGCTACAAGCACCACACCGGGTATTGTAATGCTGTTTGTGAGAAGTGCAAGAAGAGCGGGCACATCGGTAGAGACTGCAAGACTACCACGATGACAGGGAGGCCGAACACCAATGGGCCGAAAAAGTGTTACGAATGCGGGCAGACGGGCCATTTCAGAAACGAGTGCCCGAACAAACGAAAGGATGGTGGACCACCGCGTGCTAGAGCTTTTAATGTTAATGCAAGGGATGCACGCGATAACCCCGACTTGGTGACAGGTATATTCACAATCAACAATCTTTTAGCTTCTGTCTTGTTTGATACTGGTGCGGATAGAAGTTATGTATGTAGACATTTTTGCGATAAGATTAATTGGTCATTAGTCCCGTTAAAAGAAAGTATGCTTGTCGAGGTCGCCAATGGAAAACTTGAAAAGGTTGACCATATTAGTCGTGGAGCTATTATCAACATAGCTGGTGCAGATTTCGAAATTGATTTGATACCTATCAAACTGGGAAGTTTTGACGTGATCGTTGGTATGGATTGGTTGAGCAAGATAAAGGCCGATGTTATCTGTGGAGATAAAGCACTTCGCATACTACAAGGAGATGGTGAACCACTGGTTATCTATGGAGAGAGATGTACCTCGAAGTTGAACCTCATTAGTTGCGTGAAAGCGCAAAAGATTATGAAGAAGGGACGCTTTGCTGTCCTAGCACATGTGAAAGCAGTAGAAACTGAGGTGAAGAGCGTGAACAACGTTCGAATTGTGAACGAATTTTCTGATGTCTTCCCAGAGGAATTGCCTGGATTACCGCTGCAGAGAGCAGTAGAGTTTCAGATTGACTTAGTGCCAGGAGCTGCACCTGTAGCTCGCGCACCTTATAGACTCGCACCTTTCGAGATGCAAGAATTACAGAGTCAACTACAAGAGCTGTTAGATCGTGGATTTATTCAACCAAGTTTCTCGCCTTGGGGCGCACCTGTGTTATTTGTGAAGAAGAAGGATGGATCCTTCCGTATGTGTATCGACTACCGTGAACTCAACAAATTGACAATCAAGAATCGGTATCCTCTTCCGCGAATTGATGATCTTTTTGATCAACTACAAGGATCGAGCGTTTATTCAAAGATCGATTTGTGATCCGGCTATCACCAGTTGAGGGTGAAGGAGAGTGACGTGATGAAAACTGCATTCAGAACCCGCTACGGTCATTATGAGTTTCTTGTGATGCCATTCGGTTTGACAAATGCACCTGCCGTGTTCATGGACCTCATGAATCGTGTCTGCAAGCCTTACTTGGACAAGTTTGTTATCGTCTTCATAGATGATATCCTCATCTATTCTAAGAGTGAAGAAGAACATGAGCAACACCTCCGATTAGTGCTTGAACTCTTAAGACAAGAGCAACTTTACGCCAAATTCTCCAAGTGTGAATTTTAGTTGAAGGAAGTACAGTTTTTGGGTCATGTTGTGAGCGACCAGGGTATCAAGGTTGATCCCGCCAAGATTGAAGCCATCAGCAAGTGGGAGACCCCCACTACTCCAACGCATATTCGCCAATTCCTAGGTCTCGCCGGTTATTACCGAAGATTCATCGAAGGATTTTCTCTGATTGCGCGTCCTTTAACCGCACTGACTCACAAGGGCAAGAAGTTCATTTGGGAACCCGCACACGAATCAGCATTCCAAACTTTGAAGAAGAAGTTAACCTCCGCACCTATTCTATCGCTTCCCGAAGGCAGTGACGATTTCGTTGTTTATTGTGATGCATCGAAGAGTGGTTTTGGTTGTGTACTGATGCAGCGATCAAAGGTTATTGCCTATGCCTCCCGCCAATTGAAGATTCATGAGCGGAACTACACTACGCATGATCTTGAACTTGGAGCCGTTGTCTTTGCGCTCAAATTGTGGAGACATTATTTGTATGGAACTAAGAGCACTATTTTCACCGATCACAAGAGTCTCCAGCACATCTTTGATCAGAAGCAACTGAATATGAGACAGCGTCGATGGATCGAGACACTCAACGACTACGATTGTGAACTCCGTTATCACCCTGGCAAGGCCAATGTTGTAGCTGACGGTTTAAGCCGAAATGAGAGGACGGCACCTCTTCGTGTTAGGGCTCTGAACATCACCATCCATTCGAACCTCAACAGCCAGATCAGAGTAGCCCAAGTTGAGGCTCTCAAGGAGGAGAACATATCTCATGAACATTTGAACATACTTGTCTCTCGATTCGAGGTTAGGGAGTCTGGACTCCGATGTTATGCCGGAAGAATTTGGGTACCTCTTTATGGAGATCTACGAAACCTGATATTTGATGAAGCACACAAGTCGAGATATTCGATTCATCCTGGAGCGGGTAAAATGTACCACGACCTTAAAGAACAGTATTGGTGGCCGAATCTTAAGAAGGACGTTGCGACTTATGTTGGTAAGTGTTTGACTTGCTCAAAGGTTAAAGCCGAGCATCAGAGTCCTTCTGGGTTACTTCAACAGCCGGAAATCCCACAATGGAAGTGGGAAAGGATCACAATGGATTTCATTACTAAGCTGCCGAAGACGGTGGGTGGATACGATACTATTTGGGTTATTGTTGACCGCCTTACCAAATCTGCACACTTTCTAGCGATGAAGGAAACTGATACAATGGAGAGACTTGCTCAATTATACATCAAGGAGGTAGTGTCTCGTCATGGTGTACCTTTATCGATCATCTCCGATCGCGATCCCCGATTTGCTTCTAGATTTTGGCGTTCTTTGCAAGAAGCCATGGGAACTCGTCTCGACCTGAGTACTGCTTATCATCCTCAGACTGATGGGCAAAGCGAACGAACGATTCAGACCTTGGAGGACATGCTGCGTGCATGTGTCATTGATTTTGAAAAGGCCTGGGAAAGGCATTTGCCACTCGCCGAATTCTCGTACAACAACAGTTATCACTCTAGCATTAATGCTGCACCTTTTGAAGCATTGTATGGCCGTAAGTGCCGATCTCCTATTTGTTGGGCCGAAGTAGGCGAAAAGCAAATCACCGGACCCGAGGTAGTCCACGAAACCACGGAGAAGATTGCTCAGATCCAAGCTAGACTTAAGACTGCCCGTGATCGTCAAAAGAGTTATGCCGATCTTAAACGTAAGGACTTTGAATTCAATGTTGGTGATCGTGTAATGTTGAAGGTTGCACCTTGGAAAGGTGTGATCCGTTTTGGAAAACGTGGAAAGTTGAACCCACGATACATTGGTCCTTTCGAGATCTTGGAACGTGTTGGACCAGTTGCATACCGTTTGGATCTACCAGCACAATTGAGCTCAGTTCATCCTACCTTCCATGTATCAAACTTGAAGAAGTGTCTTGCTGCACCCGAACTTATCATACCACTGGAAGAACTTACAATTGACGACAAACTCCACTTTGTGGAAGAACCTGTTGAAATTATGGATCGTGAGATCAAAACTTTGAAACACAACAAGATTCCGATTGTACGAGTACGATGGAATGCCAAACGAGGACCTGAGTTTACTTGGGAACGAGAGGATCAAATGATGCGAAAGTATCCTCACCTTTTCCCGACTCCTCCATCTACCTCAACTTAAATTTCGGGACGAAATTTTCTTTAACAGGTGGGTAATGTAACGACCCTGGAATTTCCAATATTTATTTATTAATAATTACTATTATTAATACGCGTGTTTAAACGAATGTACGTTATTACATTTACATGTTGCCATGATTGCCCGTACTTGACTTTTAAGGGCCCGAAACGTCTTTGTGACACCCGGAACTTTCACGAATAATATTTTTAGATATTATTTACATTCATGATTAAATTTATTAATCATTTTAATTAACTAAGGCTATTAGTTAGTTACTTGGGCTTTAATTGGTTTAACTTGTGATTTATTTGAACTTGGGCTTTGTTAGTGTAATGGACTCATGTTATTGGACTTCCAAGTCCACCCTACATTATTAATGGACTTAGTTAGCCCATGTCATTCACTTGTATGTATCATTTAGTGAGGAACTAGCTAGTTAAAAGAATTGGAATCTAGTTAACTTGTTATCCCCATGCATGCACCCTTAATAACCACACTTTTAGACTTTTACATGCTTGTAACCAACAAACACTTCTCTTCCCTTCTTTTTTTCTGCTGACCAACGACTTTCAAGGGGTGGGAGGGTGTTCAAAATTCTTTTCTTTGTATTACTTGTGCACTAGAAACCTCTCATTCAAACACACACATACTTGCAACTTTCTTTCCTCTCTTTTTTTCTCTCATTTTGTAAGTAACTTGAGACAACTCTTTCTTCTTTTCTTCTTGCAAAACCAAATACATACACACATGTATCATCATCATCTTTTTATCTTTGATGTTGTTTAATTACTTGATACTTGTTAGATGTTGTTGTTATTATCTTTATTTACTTGCATGTTTTCAAGAATCAAACTTCTTAGTTTAATTCTTCTTTTATTTTGAATCTTCAAGAACATACAAGACATAAACTCTCTAGTTTATGATCTCCACTAAATACTTGTTCAAAGTTTATAAAGTTCATGGTTGAAAGACATACTTGAAGTTCATGAAGTAAACTTTAAAGTTTACTTTCTAAAGATCAAACCTTGGTTTGAATCTTTAAAGTATGAACAACCATGAACCTTTTCTTGTTTATTTAAGTTTACTTCTTCAATTTATACACTTTAATTTCATGTAGTTAGTTTACATGGTCAAGTACTACAAGTTAGTCTTGATCTCATATCTCTTGAACAAATTAAGTTAACTTTGAAAGTTCAAGAACACACAAATAAGTTTTCCTTAAATATAACTTTGGATCTAGACTTTTGAGTCTTGGATCTTCAAGATCAAACTAAGAACTATGTTCTACTACTTATGATCTTGATTAGTTAGTTTACTTTCAAGTTTGTAACTTGTTATTAGCTTTAAAGTCCATGTATGTGTTGGATCTAAGACCTTGATGCAACTTTGGTTCATCAAACTTCATACAACTCTTAAGTGAGTTGTGCTTCATGTCTTAGACTTGCACATGGGTTATGATGGTCAAGACTTGGTTAAGATGATGTAGATACATCAATGAGTTGTACACTTGAAGTTATATTCATCAAGGATGAGAACCATGATGAACATCAAGCACCAAGACCACCGGAACCCTTTTTAAACTCACTGTTCTGTCCAAAACCTACTGACCTGATGCTTCTGTAACAGACCAGTAGACCTGGGCTGTTCTAACCTTGGTTTTTAGATAGAACTTTTCGAGTAGATAACTTTTCATATAGGACTCATCTTAATCCAAGTTACGGTTTAGGATTTATGGCCCTCCGATCGTTACTATGTCCTTTAACGTTGTGCAGAAATTTCTGACCTACTCGCACTTAGACCGTCGCCACGGTCAAACCAAGACGAGTTTGCTTCTGTAAATTTTACCACACTTAAGGGACTCATAGACAGAGCCATGGCCACTGGTCTCACCTTAATTCAGTAAGGGTAGAGGCCGTGGTGACTGACTGAAGTCAGACTTTATTTTAAACTACTTTCATAAACGAAACCTACCTTACGCCTTTTGTTTAATGATGAATGATGATGACCCTTAAGACCTTAATTACATAATTTTAAACCTATTAAGACGATTTACTGACTTAGTACTATTTGACTTAGGTTGAGTACTTCAGACCATTTACTTGCACACCTTTCCCGACTACTACTTTACCGCTACATATCATTGTGAGTTATAGCATTCCCTTTTTACTTTAACTTATTTTGGGAACTGAGAATACATGCGGATTTTATGTTTTACATACTAGGCACGAGTACTTAAACTTATATATGTGTGGGTTATACAACGGCATAAACATTCCCTTTAGCTCGGTAACGTTTAATCATTGGTTTTTGAACCGTGAACGCGAATCTTAGATATGGATCCATAGGGTTTGACATCCCCACTCGGGCTAGTCGCGCTAGCAGTCAACGAGTGTTTAATACTTCGTAAACATACGCACTCGCCAAGTGTACTTTCAGGGGGTATTTTAAATGTTAAGTTAGTTACCAAGTGCCCACGGTTAACATATACTTTATCATACTGTTTTGAAACGCTCTTTGTAGCACTGAAATCTCGTGGCCTACCTTACATACTGTTATACTTAAACTATAGCTCACCAACCTTTGTGTTGACATTTTTAAGCATGTATTTCTCAGGTGCTTGAGGTTGCTTCCGCTATGTACTAATCGTGCTGTAGAACCCGCTGCTTAGAGTTGTCCACGCATGAACTACTTTACTTTGCATTCAAACATTCGTACTTTTGAACTATGACTTGTAACGACCATTGTGGTCACATACACTTATTATTTGCTTCTTCTTAGTAAAGCATGCTTTTGAAATGTAAAACATTTGATGTCGGTTATGACATCACCTTTTTTATCATGAATGCAACTTCTTTAATTACAGCATATAGTACTTAACCTTGTAATGATCCTGTTGTTAATGATTCGTACACGATGGTTTTGTACGGGGCATCACATTAACGATCTTGTTAAATGTTGTTAACCCAATGTTTATAATATCAAATGAGATTTTAAATTATTATATTATCATGATATTATGATGTACGAATATTTCTTAATATGATATATATACACTAAATGTCGTTACAACGATAATCGTTACATATATGTCTCGTTTCAAAATCATTAAGTTAGTAGTCTTGTTTTTACAAATGAAGTTCATTGTTAATATACTTAATGATATGTTTACTTATCATAATATTATGTTAACTATATATATAACCATATATATGTCATCATATAGTTTTTACAAGTTTTAACGTTCGTGAATCACCGGTCAACTTGGGTGGTCAATTGTCTATATGAAACCTATTTCAATTAATCAAGTCTTAACAAGTTTGATTGCTTAACATGTTGGAAACACTTAATCATGTAAATAACAATTTCATTTAATATATATATAAACATGGAAAAGTTCGGGTCACTACACATTTAACGAAGCATCACAATAAACCGTCATGTCTTCCACTCCTTCTGGCAACACTAACACCGGAGCTTGACATAACTTCTCCTTTAACAATTGAAAGGCAACTTCTTTCTCGTTCTCCCAAACAAACCTCGCGTTCTTCCTCGTCAATTTTGTTTATGAAGAAGCGATCTTAGAAAAGTCTTGGATAAACCGACGATAATAACCGGCCAATCCGAGAAAAGTTTGGACCTCCGTAGGCGTAGTCGGTTGTCTCCAACTCTTCACCGTCTCTATCTTCCCCGGATCTACTTGAATGCCGTCTTTGTTCACAATGTGACAAAGGAATTGAACCTCCCTTAGCTAAAATTCACATTTGGAGAATTAGCATACAACTTCTCTTTTCGTAATGTCTTCAATACTTCACGTAAATGACGTTCATGCTCGTTCATACTTTTCGAGTAGACTAGTATGTCATCAATGAACACAATTACCGACTTGTCCAACATAGGTTGGCACACTCGGTTCATAAGATCCATGAATGCCGCCGGTGCATTCGTAAGACTAAAAGGCATAACTACGAACTCAAAATGCCCATAACGTGTTCGAAAAGCCGTTTTCTCAATATCTTCCTCACGGACCCGTATTTGGTGATAGCCGGACCGTAGGTCGATCTTAGAGAAATACGTCGCACCTTAGAGTTTATCAAACAAATTGTCGATCCTTGGCAGTGGATAACGATTCTTGATTGTAACTTTATTCAACTCCTGGTAATCGATGCACATCCGCATACTACCATCCTTCTCTTGGATTTGATTTAACAACTCTTGCATTTCCGTTGGTGCTAAACGATAAGGAGTTTTAGCAATGGGAGTAGCTCCCGGAACCAACTCAATGCGAAATTCAACTTGTCTTTACACCGGAACAGCCGGTAACTCGTCCGGAAAAACGTCTTCGAATTCCAGAACCACCGGAATTTCACGAATAGGTGGTGGCTCATCATGAGTATCAACAACATGGGCAAGAAAATCCAAGCCACCACTAACAAGAAAACGACGTGCCCGTGCAAAAGAACATATCGGCACAAGTCTTCTTCGTCTATCACCATGAATAATCAACTCTCCCCCACTTGGGGTCTTCACACGTATAAACTTTTCATGGTATGCAATATCGGCTCTATTTCGATCGAGCCAATCCATACCAACAACGATATCAAAATCGCCCAAAGTCATAGGGATGAGATCAATTTTAAAGTTTTCGGCACCAAAAACGACATCACAATTCTTACACACATCAACCACTAGCACCGTCTTGCCGTTCGCTATTTCGACTTCTACCGGACGACTTAACTTAGCTAACGGTCTATCAAGTTTAGGCACAAATTTTGGAGACACAAACGACAAATTTGCACCGCTATCAAAAAGAATCATTGCCGGATTAGAATTAACCAAGAAAGTACCTGAGACAACTTCGTTGGATTTCTTGGCTTCGTCGTTAGTCATCAAATAGTTTCGACCTCGAGCCGTACCTGCCGCCTTCTCTAGCCTTTTAACATTATCGTTGTTCAAATCGGGACACTCTGACTTTCGGTGTCCTTCTTTACCACAGTTATAGCAAGTAAATTTGTTCGGGCCATTGGTACAATCACGGGCCATGTGTCCCCTTTGTTTACAATTAAAACACGTGGGCCCGAAACCCCCAGAAGCACCTTTCTTCACATTATTTAAGCTTTCGGAGCCTTTCTTGTTCTTTTTATTTGAAAAGTTCGAATGGCTCGAACCTTCAAACTTTCTCTTTGAAAAAGTGAAATCACTCTTCCTTGGAACCTTCGGTTCAAAACCCCGAGCCAACTCGAATAGCTCTTCAAAAGTCTTAGCCATTCCCCGACTAATCTTACCCTTTAACTCATCGTTCAAGGTACGGTAGAAATCTTTCATTAGCTTGTGATCGTCACCAACATATTCCAGGCAAAAACGAGTCTTTGCCAAAAAGGTAGACTTGAGAGTAACCAAGTCCATTGAACCTTGTTGCAAATGATGCAACTCGTCCCGGATTCTATCAAGGTCGGAAGAAGTTCGGTATTCTTGAAAAAATTCCTTCTTAAACTCCTCCCATGTCAAGCTCATACATTGCTCTTCACCATACAAATTGATTTTATCATCTCACCACAACTTGCCTTCTTCACGTAACATGCTAGACCCATACCTCGTCTTCTTCTCGGGAGGACATTTCGCGGTACGGAAAGCTCCCTCGATATCGGAAATCCAACAAGTGCTTTTCAATGGATCCCTCACTCCATTAAACATCGGAGGTTGAGTATCCTTGAAATTCTTGTAGTGGAAGTCCCGCCTTCCACCCCCACCGTTACCTTCACCCCCTTCGCCTCGAGGATAAATGTTTCTAGCCTCTAAAGCCTCCTCTATTGCGGCTTTCATTCGATCGTTGATCATTTCGGTCACTTGTCCATCGACCGACTCTTGGAAGACCTTCCGGACATCATCAAGAAAATCCTTCTTTAACTTTTTAAAGATGGCCTCAACCTTGGCCGTGAGTTCAACATCCTCACTCGTACCACCGTTATCATTATCGTGTCCGTTTCTCGTCTTCATTCTATAAAACGAAAAAGATTAAACAAAGAACAAAAAGACATAACATGTAAGTATATACATGTACACCACACTACTCCATCTCGCTCGACAATCGTCGTACATTACTTGTTTGACACGATTTTCACCCGTAACAACGGTAGCTAATCGTTGTTACGCGAGCACGTCGTATTAACTCGCTAGTACAATGTCCGTCTTGCTTGATGATTGCTAAACACAATACAAAACAATTAGCACAAGGTTAGTTCACATAAACCAAAGCACTAACAATTCCCGATTAGACCCAAAGTCCTACAAGTCCCGCATAAAGCGCTCACACAATAAAGCTCAAGTCTAGGCACCTATCTCAAGTCGCCTAAATCCCTTAGACCATGCTCTGATACCACTTGAAACAACCCAACCCGTATTCCATACGATAAATTTTTTTTTATAATACACATTTATGCGCCAATTAAATATGTAAACCATTCCACAAGTTCCATTTAAACGTACATCAATTTAAATGTTTACAAAAGGTACGAAAGCCATTAATTAAGTTTAATACAAGTTTGACCTACTACAATGATAGTTTATAATCCAAACGACATTCGAGCATGGTTTGGGGCTAAACTACCCAAAACGTTAGGCCACTTCAAAAGCTGTCCAAAAAGCACCCCCTGTCAACACAAACGGGAGACAACTAGTCCAACCGTATGCCCTTACCCTTGTCCAAGCCGGAACCTATAAAAATGGTAAACAATGAGAGGGTAAGCAATGCTTAGTGAATGCAATAGTTATACATACATATATATAACCCATCTATTTGCAATCACAAATACCAAATACCTCGCACGAACATGTAACTCACATAGCAAGTCAATCATACCCGAAATACCAACAAGTCATACATTGACACCAAATCTCATTAGCATATACTCAACACCATATATTTATATAATGCTAAACGATCACAACACAATATGGTTAACCATAACGCTATGGTGCTACCGGCATGTGGTTCACACCATACGCATTTGAGTCTCACTCTTTTATAGTGCTACCGGCACATGGTTCACACTTTAACGCTACCGGCACGTGGTTCACGCCTCATTTTATAGTGCTACCGGCACGTGGTTCACACTCGATGCTACCGGCACGTGGTTCACATCCTATATCCGTCACATACATGTTATGGCACTACCGGCACATGGTTCATATCATAACATTCACAAATAAACACGCCATATACATGAACGTATAATTATTCCACTCACCTTGTCACAAGGATGATGATTTAGCACTTCCGAGCTTCAACGCAATGTACCTAAATCATTAAGTGCACATTCAATTTCACAACTAGTGGGATTAACCACAATACTCCCACTTGAGCATTTAATGACCCAATTTGCATTAAATTACTCAACTACTCGCAACCGCCCATAAATGGCCAAGACTCGACTTTAATCACTAAGACTAGTGAATTAAAGTCTATTAACTTCAATTAAACACAAAACTTAGGGTAATCCATACCCATTTCATCTAATTAGGTTAACTAGTACATTTTGACCCATTTTATTTTACTTAGACTCACTGATAATGCTAAAAACGAACATATATTTCATAGCATTATTCCTCAAGAAAGACAAGCTTTTAGTTACAATTGTTCTATTTACAAGTGATATTCGTTTAGATAATAAAAGGTGAAGACAAAAGACAGATTCGACGAATTGAAGACGCAAACGACCAAAAAGCTCAAAAGTACAAAAGACAATCAAAGAGGTTCCAATTATTGATAAGAAACGTCTCGAAATTACAAGAGTACAAGATTCAAAACGCAAAGTACAAGATATTAAATTGTACGCAAGGACGTTCGAAAATCCGGAACAGGGACTAGAGTCAACTCTCAACGCTCGATGCAACGGACTAAAAATTACAAGTCAACTATGCACATAAATATAATATAATATTTAAATAATTCTTATAATTATTTATATATTATAATAAATAATAAAAACCGTCGGCAAGAAAGACTCCAAAGGGACTGAGCTGTAATTTCATTCTCCGCGACTCGCGGAGTTTGAAGAGTATTTCACCGCGAGTCGCGGAGCCCCAAAAGTCGAATTTTCCTATAAAGGCAACCGAATTCTGATCGCAAATCATCATCTTTTTTCTCCTCATTCATACGATATATTTATATTTATAATTTATATTTTAATTTTAATTTTAATTATAATTCTAATAATAAGGGTATGTTAGCAAATATTGTAAGGGTGTAAGTCGAAATTCTGTCCGTGTAACGCTACGCTATTTTTAATCATTGTAAGTTATGTTCAACCTTTTTACATTAATGTCTCGTAGCTAAGTTATTATTATGCTTATTTAAAACGAAGTAATCATGATGTTTGGCTAATTACTAAAATTGGGTAATTGGGCTTTGTACCATAATTGGGGTTTGGAGAAAAGAACGACACTTGTGGAAATTAGACTATGGGCTATTAATGGGCTTTATATTTGTTTAACTAAATGATAGTTTGTTAATGTTAATATAAAGATTTACAATTGGGCGTCCCTATAAATTACCATATACACTCGATCGGACACGATGGGCGGGGTATTTATATGTACGAATAATCGTTCATCTAACCGGACACGGGAACGGGTTAATAGCCACTAGAATAATTAAAACAGGGGTGAAATTATGTACAAGGACACTTGGTATAATTGATAATAAAATATTAAAACCTTGGGTTACACTCAGTCGACATCCTGGTGTAATTATTAAATAAAGTATTAAAATCTTGTTACAGTTTAAGTCCCCAATTAGTTGGAATATTTAACTTCGGGTATAAGGATAATTTGACGAGGACACTCGCATTTTATATTTATGACTGATGGACTGTTATGGACAAAAACCAGACGGACATATTAAATAATCCAGGACAAAGGACAATTAACCCATGGGCATAAAACAAAAATCAACACGTCAAACATCATGATTACGGAAGTTTAAATAAGCATAATTCTTTTTTTTCATATTTAATTTCCTTTATTTTATATTTAATTGTACTTCTAAATATCGCATTTTTATTATTATTGTATTTAATTGCACTTTTAATTATCGTACTTTTTAATTATCGCAAGTTTATTTTATCACACTTTTATTATTCGCAATTTCATTATCGTTATTTACTTTATGCTTTAATTTAAGTCTTGTATTCATTTTTAATATTTAACATTTGGTTTTAACTGCGACTAAAGTTTTAAAATCGACAAACCGGTCATTAAACGGTAAAAACCCCCTTTATAATAATAATATTACTTATATATATATATTTGTATTTTTATAAAAGTAAACTAATATAGCGTTAAGCTTTGTTTAAAGATTTTCCCTGTGGAACGAACCGGACTTACTAAAAACTACACTACTGTACGATTAGGTACACTGCCTATAAGTGTTGTAGCAAGGTTTAAGTATATCCATTCTATAAATAAATAAATATCTTGTGTAAAATTGTATCGTATTTAATAGTATTTCCTGCAAAAATTTAATAGTATTTTATACCACTCCGCTACCGCATCAAGTATTTTTGGCGCCGCTGCCGGGGAAATTTTCTAAACGCCGGAAGCGCAACGCTAATATATAAAAAAAAAAGAGATTTTTAGTTTACTTCTATTAAAAGTCGCTTTTGTAAAAATACGTTTTAAATATTCAAAAATATAAAAAGAAAAACAAAAATATAAGTATTTTTAAGATTTTGTTAAATATTTAAGTTTTATAAAGTTTCTTTATTTTTATTTTATAAAAACATAAGTTTTATTTAAGTATTTTGTTTTTATTTAAAAACATAAAAAAATATATATATAAATCTAGTTTTAAGCATTTTATCTATTAAAATTATAAAGTAGTTCTATTTTATTTAAGTTTTTAAAATATAAGTTTTTATACACATTTTTTTTTAACAGAAAAAATTAAAAACAGAAAAAAAAAAAAAATAAAGAAAAACGCGTCGAATTTAAATAACCTGTCAGCTGAATTTTGGAACCCCGCGAGTCGCGGGGTTTGAAGCTTTGCATACCGCAAGTCGCGGAGCTGCTCTGACACGCTGACAGAACCCTAATTTCACATTAATTACGGATTATATTATAATTATTAATATAAAACCCTAATTAGGTTTTAATTAAGTATTAATTTTAGTTTTTATTATTATTTTGTTTAATTAGTTTAATTAAAATATTAAATTAATAGTTTTATTAATTAAATAATATAAAAATAATATTTTTATAAAAATTGTACTTTTTACAACTTTTTGTATATTTTTATATTTTGTCCCTTTTTAATCGTTGTAGCATAATATTTGTATTTTTAGCTCATATTTAGTTTTAAACTTAGTTTTTGCTTTAGTTATTTTTACTCCTAGATTTTTAGGCTTTGCCGTAAAATTCCTTAAGTGCTTTTTCTTTAGACTAAGATTTAGGTGCTTTAGAATTTTGCGACGCCTTTTTAAGTTTTAGTTTCTTTTTAAGTTATTTCCATTTGGGATTTAGTTTTTCCTGTAAGCTTTAATATTTTTAGACGACTTTTACCTATGTATCAATTATCATTCCAATTAGTAATCTCAATTTGCGATTATAATTTTAAGTTAGTTGTAGTAATAAGGTTAGGTTAGTCAAGTATTTTTAAGTTTTATAAGTTTCTTTTATTTTTTTCGTCACCTTTTATTTTTCAACCATTTTTCTTTTTCGACCTTTTTCGACGAACTCTTTTTCTTTCTTATTTCTCGCTATTCTAGTTTTAGGACATAGATTTTTATTCTACTTCTTATCTAAATTTCTTAAAATTACGAAAATTTATTTTAAGTGGTTAAATTAATAGACATCAAAATTTTCTGGTTCGTAGTAATAGTTGGGTTTGTACGTGGACCGGGTTATTGGAGCCAAACAGTCCTCAATTATATTGAGACCAAACGAATCCTGCCCCTCTGCTGCATCTTTTGGCTATTCGAAACGTGGGCAAAATCAGAAAAGTCTATTGGTTGGATAACTTATTATAATTTTTCTTTCCTTTTAAAAACTAATAGGATACTCAGTGAATGCACCGAGCAAGACGTTCATCACCTTTTGTACGTTCACCACCTGTAACTAGATCAAGACATTTAGCAAATATAACCGCCGTTGATTTTTCTTTAGAATCGTCATCCAGTCGACCAAGTACTTCAGTTCAAATTTCCGATAATCCATTTTTTGAACCCGACCTCACAATTGAGAATCCGGAGAATATTCAGGAACGGTTCGTAGATCCTGAACCATTAAACTTTCCTCCGGAGCCACCAATCATTCAAACAGAGATTGTTGAGGAACGAACAATTAAATCAGAATCATCTAGTGATACCGATTCAACAAATTCAATTATGGAGAATCTGGAACCTTTAAGTATGGAAGACCGAATGAGAGCTAAACGCACTGGCCAAGGTCACGCAATTACTCATCCAGACATTAATGCGCCAGATTATGAAATCAAAGGACAAATTCTACACATGGTGACTAATCAATGCCAATTTAGTGGTGCGCCGAAGGAAGATCCAAATGAACATCTACGTACCTTTAATAGGATCTGCACACTATTTAAAATCCGAGAAGTGGAGGATGAACAGATATATCTCATGTTATTTCCCTGGACTTTAAAGGGAGAAGCCAAAGATTGGTTGGAATCGTTACCTGAAGGGGCGATCGATACATGGGACGTTTTAGTTGACAAATTTCTTAAACAATTCTTTCCTGCATCTAAAGCCGTAAGACTTCAAGCAGAAATTGTTACGTTTACACAGAAGCCAAATGAAACTCTATATGAGGCATGGACTAGATATGGAAAGTTGTTAAGAGGATGTCCGCAACATGGTTTAGACACCTGTCAAATAGTACAAATATTCTACCAAGGATGCGACATCACTACAAGAAAAGACATAGATATAGCAGCTGGTGGTTCTATTATGAAGAAAACCGAAACTGATGCTTACAAAATTATTGATAACACTGCTTCCCACTCACATGAGTGGCACCAAGAAAAAGATATCATTAGATCATCTAAAGCAGCTAGAGCCGATTCTAGCCATGACTTAGATTCCATTTCCGCAAAGATAGATGCTGTGGAACGACGAATGGAAAAGATGACTAAAGATATTCACTCAATACGAATTAGTTGTGAGCAGTGTGGAGGACCACATTTGACAAAAGATTGTCTCAGTATTGAATTAACAATGGAACAAAGAGAGAATATTTCATACATAAACCAAAGGCCTGGAAATAATTATCAGAATAATTATCAACCGCCAAGACCGATTTACAATCAAAACTAGAATTATAACAGAAATATACCATACAACAACCAACAAGGTCCTAGCAATCAACAAGTATCCAATAATACTTACAATCAGCAAAGACCTAATTTTCAAAACAAACCACCACAACAAACCGATGATAAAAAGCCGAATTTAAAAGATATGATGACGAAGCTAGTTGAAACTCAAACGCAGTTTTTCACATCTCAAAAACAAACCAATGAACAAAATGCTCAAGCATTTAGAAATCAACAAGCTTCTATTCAAAATCTGGAACAAGAAGTAAGTAACCTAGCAAGATTAATAGGTGAAAGAAAACCAGGAAGTCTACCTAGTGATACAAATGCTAACCCCCGGAATGAAACAGCTAAAGCTATTACCACAAGAAGTGGTACAACACTTAAACCACCGGAAATACCTGTAACTTCTGATGAAACTATTCCTACTCCACAAGAACCACAACCTGATCAAGATAAGGAAAAAGAACCGGTAGTTGAGAAGGTTAATGAAGATAACACAGTTAAGGATAAACCTTATGTTAAACCATACCAACCACCACTTCCTTACCCGAGTAAAATGAAGAAAGAGAAACATGAAGCCGAGCAATCCAAATTCTTGGATATGTTTAAACAGATAAATGTAAATCTTCCTTTCATTGATGTGATTTCAGGAATGCCTAGATATGCTAAATTCTTGAAAGATCTAATTTCAAATAGAAAGAAAATGGAAGAACTCTCGGCTGTTACTATGAATGCTAATTGTTCAGCAGTGCTGTTGAATAAGATACCAGAAAAATTATCTGATCCAGGGAGTTTCACAATTCCATGTTTTCTGGGTAGTCTTAGTTCAATAGAAGCATTGGCAGACTTAGGTGCTAGTATAAATCTAATGCCGTATTCACTATACACTAAACTAGACCTTGGAGAATTGAAACCAACCAGAATAAGCATACAACTAGCCGATAGATCAATAAAATATCCTAGAGGGATAATGGAGAACATGCTAGTTAAAGTTTGTACTTTAGTATTTCCAGTAGATTTTGTTGTTTTGGACATGGAAGAAGATTCTCAAGTTCCTCTCATATTAGGAAGACCATTCTTAAACACGGCTAAAGCAATGATAGACGTGTTCGGTAAGAAACTGACCCTAAGTATAGAGGATGAGAGTGTTACCTTTTCAGTTGATAGAGCAATGCAACAACCACAATCTGCAGATGATACATGTTATTATATTCAAACTATAGATGCACATGCAGAATTATTAGAAGAATTTCCAGAATTACAAGGAACAGGAGAATGTTCTTTAGGAGAAGGTAATGAACCAATTGATGAAGCTGAAATGTTAGCTACACTTATAGCTAATGGATATGAACCAACAACAGAAGAAATTCAAATGCTAAAAGAAGAAGACAGATATCGATACAAATCATCGATAGAAGAACCTCCGAAATTAGAGTTAAAGCCACTTCCAAACCATTTGGAATACGCTTATTTACATGGTGAATCTGAATTACCTGTAATAATATCGTCTTCTCTTACTGAAAATGAGAAATCACAACTCATTTCTGTGTTGAAAGCTCATAAACCAGCCATTGCATGGAAGATTCATGATATTAAAGGAATAAGTCCTTCGTATTGCACACATAAAATCTTTATGGAAGAAGGTCATAAAACGTATGTGCAACGCCAACGAAGACTAAATCCTAATATGCAAGATGTAGTTAAGAAAGAGATTATTAAACTGCTAGATGCAGGTTTGATATATCCAATTTCTGATAGTCCATGGGTAAGCCCAGTTCAATGCGTGCCGAAGAAGGGTGGCATGACTGTCATTACAAATGAGAAAAATGAGCTTATTCCTACTAGGACTATAACAGGATGGCGTGTATGTATTGATTATAGAAAATTAAATGACGCCACCAGAAAAGATCACTTTCCCTTACCTTTCATTGATCAAATGTTGGAAAGATTAGCCGGAAATAGTTACTATTGTTTTCTAGATGGATTTTCCGGATATTTTCAAATTCCAATAGCACCCGAGGACCAAGAGAAAACCACATTCACGTGCCCTTATGGTACTTTTGCTTACAAACGCATGCCATTTGGACTTTGCAACGCCCCTGCAACCTTTCAAAGGTGTATGATGGCGATTTTTCACGACATGATAGAAGAATGCATGGAAGTTTTCATGGATGACTTTTCAGTCTTCGGTGATACATTTGAATCATGTTTAGTTAATCTTGAACGAATGCTCATTAGATGCGAACAATCAAATCTAGTACTTAATTGGGAGAAATGCCATTTCATGGTTAAAGAAGGCATCGTTCTTGGACATAAAATTTCAAAAGAAGGAATTGAAGTGGATAGAGCTAAAGTAGATGTAATTGCTAAACTTCCACATCCCACCAATGTTAGAGGAGTTAGGAGTTTTCTAGGGCATGCCGGTTTTTACCGATGTTTCATAAAAGATTTTTCTAAAATTGCCACTCCTATGAATAAACTCCTAGAAAAGGATGCTCCATTCATCTTTTCAGATGAGTGTATCAAATCTTTTAATATTCTTAAAGAGAAACTCACTAATGCGCCGATCATGATAACACCAAATTGGAATCTACCATTTGAACTAATGTGCGATGCAAGTGATTTTGCAATGGGAGCCGTTTTAGGACAAAGGATTGAAAAACGATTTCAACCTATATATTATGCTAGTAAGACGTTACAAGGAGCACAAACGAACTATACAACTACTGAAAAAGAACTCCTTGATATTGTATTTGCTTTTGACAAATTTCGATCATATCTCGTTCTAGCAAAAACGGTGGTCTATACCGACCATTCTGCTCTTAGATACCTATTTTCGAAACAAGATGCTAAACCAAGATTAATCCGTTGGATCTTACTCTTACAAGAGTTTGATATTGAAATCCGAGATAAAAGAGGAGCAGAAAATCTCGCCGCTGATCATCTTTCTCGTCTTGAAAATCCTGAGTTAGAAGTTCTAAATGAATCGGCCATACAAGACAACTTTCCTGATGAATATCTATTGAAGATAGATTATAAAGAAATCCCATGGTTTGCAGACTATGCAAACTACTTAGTTTGTGGATTCCTTGAAAAAGGATTATCGTACCAAAGACGAAAGAAATTCTTCAGTGATATAAAACACTATTTCTGGGAAGATCCACATCTGTTTAAAAGTTGTCCCGATGGAATAATACGCCGATGTGTATTTGGAGATGAAGCTAGTAAAATTTTAAACCATTGTCACAGAGGACCAACAGGAGGGCATTATGGGCCTCAACTAACAGCAAGAAAAGTTTATGAAGCTGGATTCTATTGGCCTACAATTTACAAAGACGCACACCTTCTTTGCAAATCCTGTGATGCATGTCAAAGGGCCGGAAAAATAAGTCAACGTGATGAAATGCCACAAAATATCATCCAAGTATGTGAAGTATTTGACATTTGGGGTATTGACTTTATGGGTCCATTTCCAAAATCTCATAATAATCTATATATACTCGTAACCATTGATTATGTATCTAAATGGGCGGAAGCACAAGCTCTCCCAACTAACGATGCACGAGTTGTAGTCAACTTTTTAAAACGTCTTTTTGCAAGGTTTGGAACACCGAAAGCTTTAATAAGTGATCGGGGTACTCATTTCTGTAATAATCAACTTGAGAAAGTTCTTAAAAGATATGGAGTAACTCATAAAATCTCCACCGCATATCATCCACAAACAAGTGGACAAGTTGAAAATACCAACCGAGCTTTAAAACGTATTCTAGAGAAAACCGTAGGATCAAATCCGAAGGAATGGTCCATTAAATTGGAGGATGCACTCTGGGCTTTTAGAACAGCCTACAAAACTCCAATTGGAACCACACCTTTTAGACTTGTTTATGGAAAAGCATGTCATCTTCCAGTAGAAATTGAACACAAAGCATTTTGGGCTTTGAAGACATGTAATCTTGATTTACATGAAGCCGGACGTCTAAGATTAAGTCAACTAAACGAATTAGAAGAATTAAGACATGAAGCATACGATAATTCGTTAATCTATAAAGAAAGAACGAAGAAATGGCATGATAAAAGAATCAGAAGTTCAAAAGAATTTAAAGAAGGAGACAGAGTTCTTCTTTTCAATTCACGATTCAAGCTATTTCCTGGAAAATTGAAATCAAGATGGTCTGGACCATTCATAGTCAAAAGAGTTTTCCCATACGGAACGATAGAATTAATAAATTTAAATGGGATTGAATTTAAAGTTAATGGTCACAGAGTTAAACATTACATACATGGTCCGATGGAAGTCGACAACGAAGTTAATCACAATTTCGACACCACAGCTAACTAAGTGTGGGGAGAATGAAGTCTTTAAAGGATAATATGTATTTCTATTAGAGTTAGATTGTCTACATCTCACCTCCCCCATACACCACTCAAGTGGTATTGGGTACTGTTGTTGTTGTTGTTGTTGTGGTGTTGTTGTTGTAGTTAGATTGTCTGTTTTCATGTAGTTCTCGAAAATGGAACCCGAATGGTCTTTCCCTAGCAGACCCTAAAGAACTAGTCTTCTCCCCCCATTCTGAATTTTTATTTTTTTAGGTTTTACAAAATGAAGACTGCCTGTGAACTAAACCATGGTCTAATGCTACACGCTTTGATCACTAAAAGAAATAATGACATACTACCAAGTGAAATAGTATCAGTAATCAGAGAAAGAATGGACGGAGTTAGAAAAGAATCCAGATGCGAAGATAATAAGTTACAATTTGGTAAAGGAAAATCAAAATCCGCAGCGAAAAGAAGAGCACGACACCTAGAAAGATGTCACAAATGCGGAAAATGGTCACATGGAGGTAAATGTTCAAATAATCAAACCTATTCAAATACCGAATTTGTTACTTTATGCAGAGACGGACCGTTCATATGTTTAGAAGAAAAGACACTGAATGCTCGAGGTTACGCCTATGTAGCCATGGAAAACCAATTAAACCGACTATCATATGAATGGGATAGATCATATAACTAAGAAATCTATTTCACAGGTATGTCTGTACAGTTTTTATTTTTATTTTTATTTTTAACCTTTTGATAATAAACGCTAATTTGTTCGCTAAAAAGTATTAAATTGGTATTGAATAAAATTAGGTTTGGCGACCGAAATTATTGATATCATTCAAAAATTTATTACATCACTGCGAAATTCAACGTTTATTCTTAAGGTATAAATATCTTTAATCAATCAACCCAAAGTATTTAAAAAATTCGTCATGAGTTAAATTAGGTCTTGGAACCGAAATTACTTTACCGAAAAGAGGGGCGCATATTTTTGATAATATTTGATTGATTAAAGTGGGATAAAAAGACAAAAAGATTTTTAATTTTATTTTTACCATGTTTTTAAAATTAATATTTGAACCCTTTATAAATATTGTAAACTTTGTAAAATCAATATTTTTAAAATTGTAAATATTTGAAAAAATTAATATAAGTTTGGTGTGAATTTATAATATGAATTTTTAAATTAAGTTTGGTGTGAACTTTTAATTTTTAAAATATGAATTTTTAATTTTATGCATTTCGAATTTTAAGTTTGGTGTGAATTTTTAATATAAATTTTGAATTTTATATTTAAGTTGTGTGAATTTAAAAACAAAAATTTACTTTATCTCATTAAGTTAAGAATATGATTTTTAAAATTTGTCGTAAGTTGAAGACTAGGTCTTTGAACCGAAATTGCTTTACCCGAGGGAGGGACGAGAACTTTTATTATCATTATTTTTAATCTTATTGAATTAAAGTATGCCAAAAACATTGAAAAAACCCAAAAATCTTAGCTTTTAAAACAATCGCTACAAAAAACAAATTTTAAAATTTTGTCGAGGGACGGACTAGGACATCGATCCGAAACGACCTCGTCCTAAATAACAAGGGAAACAAAATTTTAAAATTAAGTACTTAATTGTTTCATAAGTTAATGATTATAAAAAAAAAAAAAAATAGCAAACTCCGCGACTCGCGGAGTTTGAAGGCTTAAATGCCGCGAGTCGCGGGAGTACCGGATTACAGAAAAAAAATAAAGAGCTGCAACAGCTCAGTTTCACACTCCACAACTCAAACAAACTGCGAAAAAAACCCACGAAAAACCCGAAAAAAAAACCCCCAAAATCACAATTTTTAACCGTTAATCACCAAATCTTTTACTAAAATCATGTTGAGAAGGATGCTATCAAGGAATTACTCAAGAAAAACGGTAAATTTCTACACCTAAACACCATTTAATCCAAAATTAGTGTTCTTGAGCAATTTTTTTCCCCAATTTGATTTTGATGCTTTTTAGTGTAATTAGGCTTAAATTGTTTATGTATTATGCTTGTATAACCTAGATTGATGTTATTTAACATGATTAGAAGCCTTAAACTTCAAATTTTGAATAATCTAGGGTTTGTGTTCTTGAGCAATTTGGGGTTTTTTGATATAAACAGGTTATGGCCGATTTTTGTCATGAATTGTTGCTAAATTAAGTAGTGTAACATGTTTAGGTAGTTAAATGATCCAAACTTTGAGCCTAAACATGATTTTGAGAATTAAAGTGGACTTTTTCAAGTCTAAAATTCATGAACTTGATTTTTGAAAGATAATGCCATTTGAAACTTGTTTAATTGCTAGTAATGATTATTTTGACATGTTATTTGAGTTGAATGCTTATGAACTTGGCGAACATTTTCGTATATGCTTATTTGAAAAAGTGTAGATTTGATAAAAATGTGAAAATAAGCTTAAGTTTAAAATGTCATTGTAATTATTTTGATTGATGATTTTATTGACACTAATGCATATTTGGATGCACAAAAATTGTGTTTGATGTGTTTTGCAGACTGAAAGGGGTGAATCTTCATCCCAAGCCCGTAATGCTCCTGCTGAGAATGCGGAACAACAGGAGGTGGATAACTACTACAAGCAGGATCATATCCAGTCATGACCTTTTCCGATATGCACTTGGAAGAGTTGCACTCGAACCTGAGATTTGACAGACTTTGGATAGATTATCCAAAATATCAAAGGGGTTTGCATACTCTTCATTCTAAGGTTGTTGAGGTACCGAGGGTCATAGAATGGGGACCCTTAGAAGCTGTAGAATTGGCCGGGCAAATTAGGGAATTACTTGTACAGAGGTATGGTAATTCTACTTTTAATGACTGGGTACGTTTATTCACCATGCGTAGACCTGTATATAAAGTATGGTGTGAAGAATTGTTGTGTAGTATAGAGTTGAATGATCGGGTAGCTAGTTTAACCGATCGTTCTTTTATTAGATTTTTGTTAGGTGGTTCGATGCGCCACATGTCTTTACTAGACATGGCTCAGGCTTTACGTATATATACGCCTGAGGAGTTAGCATCTGCCGATTGTAGAGGGTTGATACTAAACGGTAGAAAGATAGATGAAAATTTTGATACACACGGTGTGTGGAGTCAAATGACAAGCCATCACCGTTTCAAAGGGGGAAATTACTCTTATTTGGATATAGATAGAGCCGAATTAAGAGTGATACATAGGTTTTTAGCTAATTCGATTACACAAAGGGGTAAGAACAAGGAAAAAGTAAATGAACAGGATTTGTTTTACCATATGTGTATTCGAGACCCACAAAGCGCTGTAAGTATACCGTATTGTGTGGGTTATTATTTATCAGCTATGGTTCGGGGGATGCGACCGCATAGCATAATAGGAGGTGGTATTTTTATTACTTTGATTGGTGAATATCTTGGTGTGGATATAAGTCGGGGGGGATTATTAGTAGAAGAACCAGAACCCCGCGATACTATAGGTTTAAATGTATACCATGGTGCGAAAGTTTTGAAGAGGCGAAATAACGCCGCAGTACGATACCATGGTAGACATCCACAGGTGGAGAGAAACCAACAGCAAGGTAATGTAGGAGGGGGGAATGAGATGCAAGAAATGCAAAGGTTTATAGCTTCTCAGGAATACGAAAATGCTAGACAGAGAGCATTTGAAGATTGGCAAGTTCATCAGAACCAAATCATAGCTCATTGCCAACATATAGGTAGAAACTATATTCCTACACCGAAACCCATCTTCCCTCCCTGGTCTATAGAGATGCAGCCACCATATCCTACGTATAACCCTGCCGAAGCATTCTATAGCACCTATGGTTATGCCTGGAACCCCTATTGGTACCAGTATCATCCCTAGTATACTTATTATTTTTTTTTAATTTGTAATGATTGATACGTTTAATACTTTTGTTAATATTGTAATAGTTTTTATAATTGTCTAACTTTTATTCTTAGATTTTAATAATTTTTGAATGTGGGGTAATATACCAAACTTCAAAAATATGTATATATGGTTGCAGTTTATCTTATGTACACAACAGGGTAAAACAACGCATTTTCAAAGACTGGCATTAAGTTCAGCAAAAGCAACTAATTTTGACGACAAGATGCAAAATATATGTGAAATAACAACAAGACGGAATGAACAAATGATGTGCACCATTTATCATTCAGCAAACAAACGCCAATATATTTGGAAACTTTGGTAAAAATTTAATCATTTTCACACAAATCACCCTCAATAATTTAAATTATTCCTGATTTCTTGCAAATGAGGGCATTGCAAGATCTTAAGTGTGGGAAGGGGTTAAATTCTTTCGGATTTTAAAATTTTTTACTTTATACACTTGGTTACCATTAAAAATACTAGTAAAGCAGTAGTTGTATTAGAATCTAGTGCTCTCTGATAAAAAAGAACAGCCCTAGTCTTATATACTAACTACCCAATTCTAGTAAAAATTTTCAAAATTTTCAATTAAATGAACTCAAAATCATGTTTATACATATTTATGAACGATAAAACTAGGTTTTAACACCGAAATTATTGTTACCTCGGAAAGGACATAAATTGAGAAACAAACTAAAATATTAAAATTCATTTAAAATGGAATAGAGGACGATAAAAAGGAAAATAAAAGCCAAGTGTGGGAAAATTTACCAAGTTATCTTAAACATATGTCACATATATCTGTAACAAATAACTGAAAATACTTTTGCTTTGGACTAAACTAAACTGTTTTAACTGATGAAAGAAAAGAAGAGATGGATCTACACGATGAATCAATTCCATCATTAAAAGGAAGTAAAGTCTTCCGAAAAAGAAACGCGCTTCTTGATTTAGGTCATGAAGTTGTCGTCCAGACCAGCTGTAGGTTGACGAAAAATCTAGAAAAGTCATCACTAAAATCAGCAGGAAATCCACGGACCTCAGCATTAAACAGGGTCGCCAAGTGGTCAGATTTATCCTAACCATGAGAAGGATTTATCTCGTACAATGGGGGGGCACCATGCAAATTAGCTGGATAAGACTAATGAATCAGATCCCCAGAAAGGATAATCTCCTTAAAGATTAAAAATCAGCTTTTAAGACTGATATTACTCAATCCTTGAGATTGACCTTAAAGATTGAGAATTCAAACTCATGGAATTCAATGATATCTAAACTCGAGCTTGAACGAGAAAATATTTTGATCAAAATTACAAACCGATTTGTTTTCTGAAAACCCTATTTTCAATGCGTTCATTACCATTGAACGTAAAATCCTAGGAATTCACCTGGAATTCATTAGGTCACCTGAACTAAATCGGGTGTCAACCGTAAAAACGGTGGTTGTATAGTGGTAAAAGACAGGACCTTGTGCCATACCGAAAAAAAAAAATTATTATAAGGGTGAGCTTTACTATTGCTCCTACCAAGGATAGTAATTGCGTCCGACACGTTATAGACCATAATTAAAAGCATATCAGGGGACATTACCTTAACAGTTGCTTGTTCAACGCTTTCCTTTCAACCGGACGGTAGTGTACCGAAAGGTAATATACAGGACAAGTAAACTGGACGTGTTGCTTTCCAAATACAAGGTTAGCAAGTGGATGACACAAAACCGCAAGTTTTGAGCTAAAATTTTCAAATCTGAAACCCACCAAACCCACAAAAATATTTTGCAAACACCGGTAAAGGGTTATTCCGGAAAACTTATCTAGGGTAAAAACTAGATTTAATTTTCAAAAGATCAAATGTTTTCATAAAGATCAAATTTCCTTAATGGATCTAAATTTTTATAGTCATGTGGGACTGTAAACCATATCGTTACTACCATTGTTTATACCGCCGTATAGAAATCACTGATGTACAAAGTGTGAAGAATAAAGAAGTGATTCTAGTATTTCAAGACGATATTGCTTGAGGACAAGCAACGCTCAAGTGTGGGAATATTTGATAATGCTAAAAACGAACATATATTTCATAGCATTATTCCTCAAGAAAGACAAGCTTTTAGTTACAATTGTTCTATTTACAAGTGATATTCGTTTAAATAATAAAAGGTGAAGACAAAAGACAGATTCGACGAATTGAAGATGCAAACGACCAAAAAGCTCAAAAGTACAAAAGACAATCAAAGAGGTTCCAATTATTGATAAGAAACGTCTCGAAATTACAAGAGTACAAGATTCAAAACGCAAAGTACAAGATATTAAATTGTACGCAAGGACGTTCGAAAATCCGGAACCGGGACTAGAGTCAACTCTCAACGCTCGACGCAACGGACTAAACATTACAAGTCAACTATGCACATAAATATAATATAATATTTAAATAATTCTTATAATTATTTATATATTATAATAAATAATAAAAACCGTCGGCAAGAAAGACTCCAAAGGGACTGAGCTGTAATTAGAAAGACTCCAAAGGGACTGAGCTGTAATTTCATTCTCCGCGACTCGCGGAGTTTGAATAGTATTTCACCGCGAGTCGCGGAGCCCCAAAAGTCGAATTTTCCTATAAAAGCAACCGAATTCTGATCGCAAATCATCATCTTTTTTCTCCTCATTCATACGATATATTTATATTTATAATTTATATTTTAATTTTAATTTTAATTATAATTCTAATAATAAGGGTATGTTAGCGAATATTGTAAGGGTGTAAGTCGAAATTCTGTCCGTGTAACGCTACGCTATTTTTAATCATTGTAAGTTATGTTCAACCTTTTTACATTAATGTCTCGTAGCTAAGTTATTATTATGCTTATTTAAAACGAAGTAATCATGATGTTGGGCTAATTACTAAAATTGGGTAATTGGGCTTTGTACCATAATTGGGGTTTGGACAAAAGAACGACACTTGTGGAAATTAGACTATGGGCTATTAATGGGCTTTATATTTGTTTAACTAAATGATAGTTTGTTAATGTTAATATAAAGATTTACAATTGGGCGTCCCTATAAATTACCATATACACTCGATCGGACACGATGGGCGGGGTATTTATATGTACGAATAATCGTTCATCTAACCGGACACGGGAACGGGTTAATAGCCACTAGAATAATTAAAACAGGGGTGAAATTATGTACAAGGACACTTGGTATAATTGATAACAAAATATTAAAACCTTGGGTTACACTCAGTCGACATCCTGGTGTAATTATTAAACAAAGTATTAAAATCTTGTTACAGTTTAAGTCCCCAATTAGTTGGAATATTTAACTTCGGGTATAAGGATAATTTGACGAGGACACTCGCATTTTATATTTATGACTGATGGACTGTTATGGACAAAAACCAGACGGACATATTAAATAATCCAGGACAAAGGACAATTAACCCATGGGCATAAAACAAAAATCAACACGTCAAACATCATGATTACGGAAGTTTAAATAAGCATAATTCTTTTATTTCATATTTAATTTCCTTTATTTTATATTTAATTGTACTTCTAAATATCGCATTTTTATTATTATTGTATTTAATTGCACTTTTAATTATCGTACTTTTTAATTATCGCAAGTTTATTTTATCACACTTTTATTATTCGCAATTTCATTATCGTTATTTACTTTATGCTTTAATTTAAGTCTTGTATTCATTTTTAATATTTTACATTTGGTTTTAACTGCGACTAAAGTTTTAAAATCGACAAACCGGTCATTAAACGGTAAAAACCCCCTTTATAATAATAATATTACTTATATATATATATATATATATATATATATATATTTGTATTTTTATAAAAGTAAACTAATATAGCGTTAAGCTTTGTTTAAAGATTTTCCCTGTGGAACGAACCGGACTTACTAAAAACTACACTACTGTACGATTAGGTACACTGCCTATAAGTGTTGTAGCAAGGTTTAAGTATATCCATTCTATAAATAAATAAATATCTTGTGTAAAATTGTATCGTATTTAATAGTATTTCCTGCAAAAATTTAATAGTATTTTATACCACTCCGCTACCGCATCACTCACAATCAAGTCAAACTTACCCATTAACACTTCTTTCATAAATCTTAAAGCGCATTAGTGACTAACAACACCAATTAACACTTACTACCCTAAATCATAATGCCAAAACCCTAGATTGTGGCTTTTAGGGTTTCATTACAAAAACATAACCCAAACTCACCCATTTTACCACCAAATGGGTCTTACAAATCTCTAGTAACCAAAACCCTAGTCATTAACCAATAAAAACTCAAAACTTAGAGTTAGAACTTATCGAGACTATCAACGCGTAGCTGGAGACACAAGGAACAACTTTAATTCTTGCTCCAAAGATCAACCCTCAATCCTTCACTCTCAAATCTCACTTTTAAATCAAATGGGTTTTAAGTTTTGGGAGAGAAAATGGAGAGAAAAGAGAAAAATAAATGAATTAAATGAATATGTGGTGGAGAGTTAATGCTTCCATCAGATCCACATGTCAATTTACCATTTTGCCCCTTAAAATCCCTTAATTTGAGCTAAGTCCGACACCAGTTCAGCAGAACTATCGCGGCGCGGACTTAATCATTGCGGCGCGACACATAAAGGGAAAATAGGCCCTCCTTAACCCACTTCCTGATCCTGGTTCGCTTGATATGCCGCGGCGCGGACACATTTGCCGCGGCGCGGCGTTTGCCTGAGCCTGGTCACTTCGACCATTTAACACAAAACGATGGTTCAAACAACTAGCACACCTCATTAACACTTCCTATGCACGCCTAGCTTCAACCTTAAGTCTCGCACGACTCAACTCCATCTCGACACATTATAAATACTCATACGCACGCATTCACGTATATAAATATAATTATACATTTACTCAAAAACTAACACTTTGGCTCATTTAATCACATAAACGAACATGTATAATCGTGCTAATAATTTAGTTTGTACCTTTAAATATGTACGGGAAAAACGGGATGTTACAGTGCGATTTTCTTTCGGAAATGTAATATAAGATACCTTGAGAATCTATGAATCTTGGTATCCTCTTGGAAGGGGACTGCTTAAAACATCTACCACACTGATGTGGTTACTCTACACATTCCTTCCTTCGTTGATTACAACTATATGTTGTTCTAGATTAATGTTAACCCTAACTTCAACATGTAACTGAAAGGATAAAGTTACATTATGGAACTGTGCTTTCATTCCATCTAAGGATAAGTTCACCTGCAGTATGGTAAACTGGGTAATATCCTTCATTGTTCGTTCAGATTGTCCTGAAGACACTGTAAATAATTATGGCTTGCATTGCGTATAAGTCCGATTAGTCACTTTCAGCTAAAATTTTAATTCATTTAGTCAAATGAGACGTTCTTAAATATCGGGTTCTTTATGCCAATGGTCTCCTTCCGAAATCAAGGGGTTAGTAAAATCCGTGGCTAACACTATCTAGACATCAAATCACATGGTTGTGATCACCATGTTTTCCATTCTACCTGTCAGCTTGGAATTGCGACATAAGCGCTCAACGTTTTAGAGGAGTTTGGTAACATTCATGATGCATTTCATGCATCCAGCTTACGGAAGATGCCTGTAGGGCTAAAAACATCATCTTTCCTTTTGTGGGATTATATTCGGATGACATACACATGTTAACCAGAAACGAAATCAATTTGTTGATCTCTTAGGACAAGAGACTTAATTAATGGCATATACCTATTCTTACTTTTATATGCCCAAGTACCTTTCAAGGTAAATAGCTCACTTCTGAGCCACGAGTCTCTCAGAACTTTGATACGCTCCTTCTTATGCAAATACGGTACCATTGTTGGTCACTCCTCAAAATTTCGGGACGAAATTTTCTTTAACAGGTGGGTAATGTAACGACCCGACTTTTTTCGACTTGCTTTTGTGCTTTGTACCTTCACGAAACTGCGTATATGTGTGTACTGAGCTAGTTTATGCTCTGGGATCTTATTTAATGATTAATTACTCTCATTAATATCTTACAACGTGTTATTAAGTGTGTAATCACTTAACTTGATCCCCGAAAGCTTTTACGACCGTTAGTGTCACTTGACGTTTGAAACGAGCTATATATTTCGGTACACGTTAAACTTTGGTCATAATCGGAATATTATGACTACGAAACACTAATTGTTATTTTATAATAACAATTACTTGGGTTTTTGGATGCGTAATTACGCTTAGTAATTTACTAGAGCACACTAGTTAGTCTTGTTGAACTTTCTACCTTGTTGGACTTAAGTCCACCCTACTCTAGTTAGTGGACTATTTAATTACCCCAATTATTAATAACTAGTGACCCAATAATAAGTAAGACAAAAGCTCATTTATTAGAGGAAACATACTAGCATTTTTGTTAAGCATTATCCTTAATGTTGCATGGGATCCTAACATAAGCACCAACTTTAGACAACCATTAACCAAAAAGCAAAAGTTAGTCCCCCTTGTCCCTTCCCAAAGGCTACGGTTTTGGAGCCTCCCCACCACCCTCATTTCCTATAAATACCAAGCTATTTCCTCACAATTCACACTTGCTCTCATTTATAAATTACACACACTTACTCTCTAATTCTCTCTCTAGTCTTTCTCACTCTAAAAAGTGTAAGTTTTAAATTGTCTTCTTCTTCTTTTCTTCTTCATAAAGTCGACATCATCATCATCATTTAATGGATCTAGCTTTTAGCTTTTGATCTTGTTATATCTTGTAGATTCAAACTTGGGTTTGAATCCTTCAAGAACATGAAAGATTCAAGCTTTCTAGCTTGAAATCTTCATTTACTTGTTAGATCTAGCTTGTGATTTCTTTATTTTATTATAAAGATCAAAACTTGTGTTTATTATCTTCATGTATCTTGAAGATCCAAGCTTTATGCTTCAAGATCTTCAAGAACACTAAAGATCCAAGCTTTCTAGCTTAGGGTTTCATTATTATGTTAAAGATCTTAGCTTTTTAGCTTATGGTCTCATTACTTTCATTATTTTGTTAAAGATCTTAGCTTTCTAGCTTATGGTCTCATTAATCTTGTAAAGATCCAAGCTTTCTATCTTAGAGTTTTCTTAATACTTGAGATCTAAGTTATTATTGTAGATCTCACTTACTTGGAACATTTTTGTGTTTGTTGTGATGATAAAGATCAAGTCATCATCATCATATATGATGGAGATGCATAAACTTGTGTAAAATGGACAAAGGTTGAAGCTTTATTGGATCAATGCAATAAAGAGGCAATCTTGACGTTCAAAACTTGTAGAATTATAGATTTTACTCTTAGTTGTGTATTGATGGTTGAACCTTGGTCAAAGTGATGCTAAAACATCAACGAGTTGTACACTTAAAGCTTACAAGCATCAAGGATAAGAACCGTGATGAGCATCAAGCACCACGAATCTCACCGGAGCACTTGTTTGCTATTTTTCGTGGTCTGATCAGACTCTTGGGCTTCTGAAAAATTGATTTTCAGATAGTTCGTTTCGATTAGATGACTTTCCTTTTAGGCCTCGAATTAATCCGATATACGGTTTAGGATTTATAGGCTTCCGAAAGTCACTACGCCTTTGTAACGTTGTGCTGAAATTTCTAAGCTACTCGCACTTAAACCGTCGCCACGGTCAAACGAAGACGAGTTAGGTTCTGAAAATTGGTCAGCGGTTAGAGGACTCAGATACGGAGCCATGGCCACTAACTACGCATCTTTTCGATTTGTATAGATGTCGTAGAAGCTGACCGAAGTCAGCCTATTGTTTCGATCACTACTTTTGTCAAACTTACTTTACCTTTTACGAACGATGATGATGACGATGATGACAATTAAACTTAATTTATGTACTTTTAAACCTTTTGGGACAACATACTGACCTAGTGACCTTTGACTTAGGTTGACGACCTTTCGGACCGACTTACTTGCTTACTTACCTCGTATCGACTTTTACTGCTTATTCACTGTGAGTTATAGCTTCCCTTTTTCAACTTTACTATTTTTGGGACTGAGAATACATGCGCTTTTTATGTTTTACTTACTTTACACGAGTACTTAAACTTTACATATGTGTGGGTTATATAACGACATAAACTTTCCCCTTAGCACGGTAACGTTTAGTCATTGGTTTTTGAACCGGTGAACGCGAATCTTAGATATGGATCCATAGGGTTTGACATCCCCAATAGGGCTAGTCGCGCTAGCATTTAACGAGTGTTTAATACTTCGAGAATATACGCACTCGCCAAGTGTACTTTTAGGGGGTATTATTATTACGTTAAGTTAGTTACTGGTGAAATGCCCCGTTCATATCGATTATAAACGATTCATAATAGTTGATTTCATCGCGAGGTACTTGACCTCTATATGATACATTTTACAAACATTGCATTCGTTTTTAAAAGACAAACTTTCATTTCAATGAAAGTTGACGGCATGCATACAATTTCATAATACATCCAACTATAATTGACTTAATAATAATCTTGATGAACTCAACGACTCGAATGCAACGTCTTTTGAAATATGTCATGAATGACTTCAAGTAATATCTCTAAAATGAGCAAATGCACAGCGAAAGATTTCTTTCATACTTGAGAATAAACATGCTTTAAAGTATCAATCAAAAGGTTGGTGAGTTCATTAGTTTATCATAATCATTCATTTTCATCATTTTAATAGACCACAAGAATTTCATTTCCAGTTCTCATAAATATACGTCCCATGCATAGAGACAAAAATCATTCATATGGTGAACACCTGGTAACCGACATTAACAAGATGTATATAAGAATATCCCTTATCATTCCGGGAAATCCTTCGGACATGATAAAACAACATCGAAGTACTAAAGCATCCGCAACCATGGATGGGGTTCGTTAGGCCCAATAGATCTATCTTTAAGATTCGCGTCAATTAGTAGATCGGTTTACTAATTCTTAGGTTACCAAGCAAAAAGGGGCATATTCGACTTCGATCATTCACCCATATAATGTAGTTTCAATTACTTGTGTCAATTTCGTAAAACATTTATAAAAAAATTGCGCATGTATTCTCAGCCCAAAAATATAAAGGGTAAAAAAGGCAAATGAAACTCACCATACTGTATTTTGTACTAAAAATACATATGATGACACAGAACAAATGTAGGGTTGGCCTCAGATTCACGAACCTATATTATTCATATATTTATTAAAACATATACTTGTAATCGAAAAAGTTTAGATATTATTATTAATTGTTATTTCAGTAACTTGTATGTTTTATTGGTAACTATATTAACTATATTTATTTTATATACTTAAGATAAATAATTAGTAATTATTATGAAAATATTAATATTGTTATGCGATATGTTTTAATTATATACTTATATAGCTATTTATTGGGTAAAATAATATCAATAATAATAAATAAAAATTTGTATCTTTTGATGATAATAATAATACTAAAAGTAATTAGATTTAGTAATGATACTGCTATTAATAGTTTTGATAATAATACTAATAATAAAAGTAATGTTAGTAATGATAATAATTTTAATGAAAAGATAATAATGATAAGATAAAAATGTTAGTTTTCATAAAAATAATATTTTAAATAATAATGGTAATTTAAATAAAAATGATGATTCTAATAGAAGTTTTTAATAGTCATATTAATAAAAATACTATATATTTTAATAATAATAATAATGATAATAATATTAATTATACTAAAAATCTTATTTCTAATATTGGTAATAATAATAATTACTTAATAACAATGAATAACAAATAATAATAATAATAATAACAATAATAAAAAAAATAATGAAATAATAATAATAAGAGTATTAGTAACAACTACCTCAAAGGAGTAGCTCTTAAAAAAAATGCCCAAATCCGGGTCCGAACCCGCGACCTCCCGCTAACCCGATAACCTCCTTAACCAACGATCCATCTGTTGCTTTTCTGATTTAATTCGTACATAAAATTTGTCTAACCCATGTTTCATCATTTTCATTTTTCCCGTTAATCACCTCATCATTATCTAACTTCATTGATAATATCGTCATCAACCTCATCATCATCATTATCACACTTAATCATCAACATAACCATCAACCTAATCTATAACATAATCTTATCTTAATCTTAATCATATAAACTGTCATCACCATTTTCATGTATCATTATCAATATTTTTATCATACTCTAACCACCTAATCATAAGTATAATCATAATAATCATAAACCTCTGTTTCATCATTTATCACTTATCCTAATCATCATTTCATCACATTCTAACCTTCCTCTCGTTCATCATCATTATGTCTGTGATCACCATCGACCAACAGTGGCAACAACATGAAGTGAATGAGACAGAAAAGCAGTTGCAACAGCAATCTCGTACGTATTATGATCCAATCAGATATTGCACTGAATCACATCCTTATTCGCCCAAGTAAATAAATGACCAATCCGAAGAACATAATAAACACTCTGTACTACCTCTGATGGTCCATAGCAGCCTATCAAGAATAGGAAAACAGCCACACGGTCCAATAATGGCCTAAATAAAATATAGAAGCCCAAATATATTATTTGACACAACAGGATATCGGTTAAAACCAGTTTAAGTGTTCTATGCTTATTACGTGTAGAATATATAATAGTGACCAAAACAGTCGCTAGCTCAACAACTTTACAGCTCATCCATATACCGAACCCACCATCATTATCGATATCATTCACGGTTCAATCTACATGGGACATCTTCTAAATCCACCATTCACTATGAAAACTTATAATAATTAATGGGTCCCGAACCACTTATTAAAATGATCCAAAAGATAATCCATAAAGGAAAATTCAATCCAACCTAAACGAGTAAATCCACCAGCTGTAAAGAAACAAGGATTTCGGTTCCTTTTTCTTTTCATTTTTATAGTTGACTAGTGGGATTAATGTGGGGTTCTTTGGTTTGAAAAAAAAAATTGTCGACCAAGAATATATATTTCCATCAACTTGTTCGATAACATACAGATTTATTGTCTTAAAATTTACCTTTACAACCTAACGAAAGTTGTCAAGTAGATTCTATTATATTCGGTAATTGTCAGCCAAAGTAGCAGCCTGATTTGGTGAGTTTGTAATTAATGGTCTTTGGATAGCAGGAAAGAAAGCAACCTATGCAGCAACATTTATGTTTGATGTGGTTGTGATTTCATGGGAGGTTTTTGGCTATGGTAAGTTCAAGAGAGAAGAAAGAAAGAAAAACAATACAGAAAAGAGTGAGAGAGAGAGATATCAGTTTGATGGTGAGTGTCGACTATGGTCAAGGTTTGATGGTGGTGATAACCGACGGGTTCAAGGTAATTTAGGTGGTAGCATGCGCGAACATGAGCAAATGACAGCAGCAGTTAGCGAGCAGTTTGGAGGTTTGATTTGTTGTTTTGCTATAAACCGAGTCATTAACAGGTTGGTTAATGGTTTATGAAAGATGAAGTGGCGAGTGTTTGGTGATGGTGGTACGGTTTGGTTTTATCGTTGAAGAGAAAAGAACAGGAGTTAATGAGCATTTTAAAAATGTGTTTCTGTTTTAATTTTCCAATTGCAGGGAAGTATATCATTATAAATATTTATCAATCGTATAATTAAGTTAGTACATATGATGTACTCGATTCTTGTTTGGCAATGACAATTGAATTCTATTTTTTTCCATTAAGCAGACAGGAAACAAAATAGTGTACAACTCGATTGTGAAAGCTAACGAAATTTGGATTTTTCTCTTGTGATTAAACACTGATTGTACGATTTTGAGAAAGCAAAATAAATCATCAACAGGTTGAATGTGATTTGAAACCGAATACTTCATTATTTACATATATTTTGTATTTAATAGTATTTATATATATTTATGTATATAATGCGTATCTATACATAAAATTCAGTATATATATATATATATATATATATATATATATATATATATATATATATATATATATATATATATATATATATATATATATATATATATATATATGTATTTGTTTATATATATCTGTACATATATTATCTATATAATTTAATTAATCCTTTTAATTTATAACTATAATAATAATACTCTTAATATTATAAATAATAATAAATAATATTTATAATAATAATATTATTGATAATAATGATTCTTATTAATCTTCATAAAATTAATAATGATAATATCAATGATAATTATAATAATAATACTAATTATATTAATACTAATTATAATAATACAATTAATATTCATATACATATATTTCATTACTTAGTATTATTTTACATATTTATTTATAATAACAAATTTCATATAAAAGATTAATAACATTTATTATATAAATATATTTATTTATCAATATACTTATCTATTTACAGATAGTTGTTCATGAATCGTCGAGAAATAGTCGAAGGTCAATTGATTATATGAAAACAGTTCAATATTTTTGAGACTCAACTTAACAGACTTTGCTTATCGTGTCGAAATCATATAAAGATTAAGTTTAAATTAGTTTGAAATTTTTCGGGTCGTCACAGTACCTACCCGTTAAAGAAATTTCGTCCCGAAATTTGAGTGAGGTGGTCATGGCTAACAATAAAAATGTTTTCATGACGAATATAAGTTGATAAATAGAGTTTTATCATTATTGAGTAATATAGATAAAACGATTTGATTATGTAAAGCGTACGAGTGAAGCTATTACAAAAGTATGAAATGAATAATTACAAGTTTGTCTTAACAGGTGACGTAGTCACGGTTGATTTTTCTGGAATTCCAGGGATTTAAAGATAATCTTCGAAATCTATATAAGATTTTATTCTTCGGTAATGAAGGAAATTAGGATCTCTCTAATTAAATGCGGAAATTTGTTTCGATTTCTCTGTCGGATATTCACTATAAATTCACCCCCTTCGTTTTCTTATTTTCACAGCTCATACCATCTATTCTTTTTTTTTTAATTCATACTATTGTTTTCTCTTCCCGACTTTAAGTTAAGCGAATAATGATCCAGAATTCGTAGGTATGAAGTTTCGAATGAACATGACTAATGTTCCAAGAGAGAGATTGTAGTAACATGATCTTGATTGGTTAAATTACCAGAATTCAAGAGATAAGATAGAACTATCAGGAAGATATGTTCTTGATATGTTTATATATTAGATAGAATGTAAGAGTCGTGTACCATGACACATGATGACGTTATGATCTGTGAATCATCACGTTCCATTAGAACTCAGCATGACTTACTGTAATATAATCATGTTGATCAAGTGTCATTATATTATACTAACTCATGCTTCAGTTCCCAACACTACTTCAAAAGCATTCTTATTTTAAACTCGAAGGTTTACAGAATATAGGAACTAAAACAGTTTCCTTTTATGATATAACACAGATAGCGCGGGGAGATAATTAATATTGGATGAGAATATTTATGAAGGTATCTTCAGAAATATTGAGGATATTAATATTGAAAGATACGATGATATCTTAGAATTTCTAATATCGATAGATGATGAAGAAGATTTTTTCCGTAAAGGTGTAGAGTCAGGAGCAAGTTATTCATTAATGACTTCGGCAGATACTGAATCATTTGGATTCTTTGAAGGCAGATGTAGTCTTTGTGATTTGTCCACAGTCTCCTTCATGGTTTGCTCAATCTGTTTTCCAGTTTCAAACTTTTCCTGAGTTTGCCAACACACTATTTTTTATCATCAAACTTCCGACGATTAAGGTCGTTTACGGTTTTTGCTGCTTCATCAGCACTTTCTAAAATTCAGAGAACTGATTCGTAGGCTAAAGCGCTTTTTAGAAATTCAGAATGAAAGATCATAATTCTAAGAGATAAATGTTATATGTATACATATAACTGTTGATGTAGAAACGATGCGAGATTCGAAATACAGATTGCTGATTACTGGTAATTGGTATGGCAATTCTCGTTGCAAGGTGCGGGTGAATATGTGATAGGGTTTCGATGAATATAATGATTTTTTGGAAAGTCAAAGATCAACGAAGTTGTTGGTAAGTTTACTGCTAACCTGGTGAGATATAAACGGTTCTTCGGTAATGGTGACAAAAAGATAACGTATACATCAAGGTTATAATAAGATGGTTTCGAACGAAAAGTCGAAGTTGACTTGTTGGAGCTGTGACAAAATTGACTAATTTGAAAAGGATTTGCATTGTTATTTTCGGAAATAACAATGCCAAAGAAGCTAGTACCGATACGTGTTAAATGTTTACCCAGATTCCGAGTGTTTTCATGTGCATAACTATATGCATAAATCTTTTCTTCCGTAGATGAAATGCGGTTGGTTCATCCTCTAGATTGCAGTGTTTTCAAGAATCATGAAAGGTTTGAACGCAGTTTGTAAATGTCAAGATACAAATGAGGTTTAAGATGAAATCAAGTGGCAAACTTGAAGAGATGTTTAGTTTCATATGTTATAATCAATATTTTAATTCATTTTAATTGTCCAATGTTGATAGTCCACAGTTAGCAGTCCACAGTTACTAATTCAATAATTCATATGTAGTTTATAATATTCGAATTAATTAATACGTATCGTGACCCGTGTACATGTCTCAGACTCGATCACAACTCAAAGTATATATATTATTGTAGAATCAACCTCAACCCTGTATAGCTAACTCGAACATTACTGCATATAGAGTGTCTATAGTTATTCAAAATAATATATATAGATGCGTCGATATGATATGTCAAAACCTTGTATACGTGTCCCGATATTTAAAATGCATAAAATAAATAACAGAAATTAAATGACGATAAATAAAATTGCGAGAATATAAATTGCGATATTTAAATTGCGATAAATTAAATGTAATCTGTTAGCTAGGAACAGTTAGCTAGGAACAGTTAGCGTGGATTCTTAACAAAATTTCTCATAGTTAATTTGTTTGTTTCTAACAAATTTTATTTTTTTGTCCAATGTTTTCTTCATTATGCCACTTGTTGGATTCTGATAGGTAAAAATCCAAATATGAAGTTGAATGAAAATGGTTATTCTGCGGTGAACGGATACGTATATTGGTGGTTGTAAGTAGGATAGTAAATGACTTGTTGAATCGGATTTGAAGAATGTACAGTGTAACTTATTAATGTGAAATCTAAATATTTCTCGGGTATTACCTACCCGTTAAAATATTTTCATCATTAATCGTTTGTACAAAAGAATTTTTAATTACAATCTTTATGAAAACATATATACATATATATTTTCTTCAGATGTAATCATGGATTTAATGAGTTAATATGATATTAAACTCATTTGATTTACCATTAGAACAAGAATATATAATCTCTAAAACATTAGAGATTACATAATCGCCATGTCGTACGAAGATAAATGATGCAGAACGTCATGTAGAATGAAGATAATCGATGTAGGACATCATGTAGTATGATGATTATGCTGTAGGTACAGACTGTGAGTTTAAAACGTGTAGTGTTGAGGTTTGTGCTGTGGATGTTGTTGTTGGTGGTACTGGTGTTGTCGGTGCTGTTGCTGAAGCTGGAAATTTTTGCACCATATTCTCCAAATTGATTACTCGAGCGCGAAGTTCGTTGACTTCTTCTATTATTCCGGGATGATTGTCGGTCGGAACGAGCGGATGAATAAGGTTTAGAATTTTAGATAGAATATAATCATGACAAGCTACCCTGGAAATGAGGCTGAAAATGGTGTTTTGGATAGATTCGCCAGTAAGTGTTTCAGGTTCTTCGCCAAGAGGGAAATTCGGTGGGTGGAAAGGATCACCTTCTTCTTGTCTCCAATGATTAAGTAGATCACGAACCCATCAGATGAATTGGGGATGGCTGATTGGTTGATCAATTCCGGTTACACTGCTTTCGGAGCTTAGGTGAATATCCATATCGAAATAGCGGTCGAAATCCGAGGGACTTGAACTAGTGGTGAGTTCCATTTCGTACGATTGAGTAAAGTATTTTTCGATAGGAAATGATTATAGGATGTAGATTAGTACCCTGCGATACATAATTTACATATGCATATATAATACTAAAATCCCATAAGTTACGGAGGAATCTACGGAAGCTGTCAGACAAAGGTAACAATAACAGATTCGCTAAGATATGAATTTATCTATACACTGTCTATGCAATAGAGGCAGTAAGACGTGTCTAGACTTTAAGGATGATAAGCAAATAATTTTTGACACGAAATGATAAGCAAAACTTTTGACATGCAGACACGGTCGAAGTCCAGACCCACTAATGCATCTAAATAACTATCAGTTAGACACACTAATGCAAGACCTGGTTGGCTAAGACCACCGCTCTGATACCAACTGAAATGCCCCGTTCATATCGATTATAAACGATTCATAATAGTTGATTTCATTGCGAGGTACTTGACCTCTATATGATACATTTTACAAACATTGCATTCGTTTTTAAAAGACAAACTTTCATTTCAATGAAAGTTGACGGCATGCATACAATTTTATAATACATCCAACTATAATTGACTTAATAATAATCTTGATGAACTCAACGACTCGAATGCAACGTCTTTTGAAATATGTCATGAATGACTCCAAGTAATATCTCTAAAATGAGCAAATGCACAGCGGAAGATTTCTTTCATACCTGAGAATAAACATGCTTTAAAGTGTCAACCAAAAGGTTGGTAAGTTCACTAGTTTATCATAATCATTCATTTTCATCATTTTAATAGACCACAAGAATTTCATTTCCAGTTCTCATAAATATACGTCCCATGCATAGAGACAAAAATCATTCATATGGTGAACACCTTGTAACCGACATTAACAAGATGCATATAAGAATATCCCCTATCATTCCAGGAAATCCTTCGGACATGATAAAACAACATCGAAGTACTAAAGCATCCGCAACCATGGATGGGATTCGTTAGGCCCAATAGATCTATCTTTAGGATTCGCGTCAATTAGTAGATCGGTTTACTAATTCTTAGGTTACCAAGCAAAAAGGGGCATATTCGGCTTCAATTATTCACCCATATAATGTAGTTTCAATTACTTGTGTCTATTTCATAAAACATTTATAAAAAAATTGCGCATTTATTCTAAGCACACAAAAATATAAAGGGTAAAAAAGGCAAATGAAACTCACCGTACTGTATTTTGTAGTAAAAATACATATGACGACACAGAACAAATGTAGGATTGGCCTCAGATTCACGAACCTATATTATTCATATATTTATTAAAACATATACTTGTAATCGAACAAGTTTAGATATTATTATTAATTGTTATTTCAGTAACTTGTATGTTTTATTGGTAACTATATTAACTATATTTATTTTATATACTTTAGATAAATAATTAGTATTTATTATGAAAATATTAATATTGTTATACGATATGTTTTAATTATATACTTATATAGCTATTTATTGGGTAAAATAATATCAATAATAATAAATAAAAATTTGTATCTTTTTATAATAATAATAATACTAAAAGTAATTAGATTTAGTAATGATACTGCTATTAATAGTTTTGATAATAATACTAATAATAAAAGTAATGTTAGTAATGATAATAATTTTAATGAAAAGATAATAATGATAAGATAAAAATGTTAGTTTTCATAAAAATAATATTTTAAATAATAATGGTACTTTAAATAAAAATGATGATTCTAATAAAAGTTTTTAATAGTCATATTAATAATAATACTATATATTTTAATAATAATAATAATAATGATAATAATATTAATTATACTAAAAATCTTATTTCTAATATTGGTAATAATAATAATTACTTAATAACAATCAATAATAAATAATAATAATAACAATAATAAAAAATAATAATAATGAAATAATAATAATAAGAGTATTAGTAATAACTACCTCAAAGGAGTAGCTCTTAAAAAAAATGCTCAAATCCGGGTCCGAACCCGCGACCTCCCGCTAACCAAATAACCTCCTTAACCAACGATCCATCTGTTGCTTTTCTGATTTAATTCGTACATAAAATTTGTCTAACCCATGTTTCATCATTTTCATCTTTCCCGTTAATCACCTCATCATTATCTAACTTCATTTATAACATCGTCATCAACCTCATCATCATCATTATCACACTTAATCATCAACATAACCATCAACCTAATCTATAACATAATCTAATCTTAATCTTAATCATATAAACCATCATCACCATTTTTATGTATCATTATCAATATTTTTATCATACTCTAACCACCTAATCATAAGTATAATCATAATAATCATAAACCTCTGTTTCATCATTTATCACTTATCCTAATCATCATTTCATCACATTCTAACCTTCTTCTCGTTCATCATCATTATGTCTGTGATCACCATCGACCAACAGTGGCAATAACATGAAGTGAACGAGACAGAAAAGTAGTTGCAACTGCAATCTCGTACGTATTGTGATCCAATCACATATTGCACTGAATCACATCCTTATTCGGCCCAAGTAATTAAATGACCAATCCCAAGAACATAATAAACACTCTATACTACCTCTGATGGGCCATCGCAGCCTATCAAGAATAGGAAAATAGCCACACGATCCAATAATGGCCTAAATAAAATAACAGCCCAAATATATTATTTGACACAACAGGATATCGGTTAAAACCAGTTTAAGTGTTCTATGCTTATTATGTGTAGAATATATAATAGTGACCAAAATAGTCGCTAGCTCAACAACTTTACAGCTCATCCATATACCGAACCCACCATCATTATCGATATCATTCACGGTTCAATCTCCATGGGACATCTTCTCAATCCACCATCCACTATGAAAACTTATAATAATTAATGGGTCCCGACTCACTTATTAAAATGATCCAAAAGATAATCCATAAAGGAAAATTCAATCCAACCTAAACGAGTAAATCCACCAGCTGTAAAGTAACTAGGATTTCGGTTCCTTTTTCTTTTCATTTTTATAGTTGACTAGTGGGATTAATGTGGGGTTCTTTGGTTTTAAAAAAAAATGTCGACAAAGACTATATATTTCCATCAACTTGTTCGATAACATACACATTTATTGTCTTAAAATTTACCTTTGCAACCTAACGAAAGTTGTCAAGTAGATTCTATTATATTCGGTAATTGTCAGCAAAAGTAGCAGCCTGCGTTGGTGAGTTTGTAATTAATGGTCTTCGGATAACAGGAAAGAAAGCAACCTATGCATCAACATTTATGTTTGATGTGGTTGTGATTTCATGGGAGGTTCTTGGCTATGGTAAGTTCAAGAGAGAAGAAAGAAAGAAAAACAATACAGAAAAGAGTGAGAGAGAGATATAGCTTTGATGGTGAGTGTCGACTATGGTCAAGGTTTGATGGTGGTGATAACCGACGGGTTCAAGGTAATTTGGGTGGTAGCATGCGCGAACATGAGCAAATGATAGCAGCAGTTAGCGAGCAGTTTGGAGGTTTGACTTGTTGTTTTGCTATAAACCGAGTAATTAACAGGTTGGTTAATGGTTTATGAAAGATGAAGCGGTGAGTGTTTGGTGATGGTGGTACGGTTTGGTTTGATCGTTGAAGAGAAAAGAACAGGAGTTAATGAGCATTTTAAAAATGTGTTTCTGTTTTAATTTTCCAATTGCAGGGAAGTATATCATTATAAATATTTATCAATCGTATAATTGAGTTAGTACATATGATGTAACCGATTCTTGTTTGGTAATGATAATTGAATTCTATGTTTTTCCATTAAGCAGACAGGAAACAAAATAGTGTACAACTCGATTGTGAAAGCTAACGAAATTTGGATTTTTTTCTTGTGATTAAACACTGATTGTACGATTTTGAGAAAGCAAAATAAATCATCAACAGGTTGAATGTGATTTGAAACCGAATACTTCATTATTTGCATATATTTTGTATTTAATAGTATTTATATATATTTATATATATAATGCGTATCTATACATAAAATTCAGTATATATATATATATATATATATATATATATATATATATATATATATATATATATATATATATATATATATATATATAGATGTATTTGTTTATATATATCTCTACATATATTATCTATATAATTTAATTAATCCTTTTAATTTATAACTATAATAATAATACTCTTAATATTATAAATAATAATAAATAATATTTATAATAATAATATTATTGATAATAATGATTCTTATTAATCTTCATAAAATTAATAATGATAATATCAATGATAATTATAATAATAATACTAATTATATTAATACTAATTATAATAATACAAATAATATTCATATACATATATTTCATTACTTAGTTTTATTTTACATATTTATTTATAATAACAAATTTCATATAAAAGATTAATAACATTTATTATATAAATATATTCTTTTATCTATATACTTATCTATTTACAGATAGTTGTTCGTGAATCGTCGAGAAATAGTCGAAGGTCAATTGAATATATGAAAACAGTTCAATATTTTTGAGACTCAACTTAACAGACTTTGCTTATCGTGTCGAAATCATATAAAGATTAAGTTTAAATTTGTTCGAAATTTTTCGGGTCGTCACAACCGGGTGCCCACGGTTAAACATATACTTTATCATACAGATTTGAAATACTGATTTAAACTGCTGGTTGAAGCACTGAAATCTCGTGGTCTACATTACATTACTGATTACAAATAAACTATAGCTCACCAACATTCGTGTTGACTTTTTAAGCATGTATTTCTCAGGTGCTTAGACGTTATTGCTTCCGCTGTTAGACTTGCTGTTATGGACCTGCTGTGTTAGATTTCCGCTGCATTACTTAGAGATGTCTCAATCATGAAACTTATATTTTGCATTCATAACTTATGTTATTTTCAAACAATGGCTTTGTAACGACCATTGGGTCACATACTTATGTTAATGCTTATATTCATAGGAAGCACGTTATCTTTTGTAAAACGCTATCTTTTATGAATGCAAAATTGGTTTTCAAACAGCATATAGTGTTTGACCTTGTAATGATCCTGTTGTTGATGAACCATACACGATGGTTTTGTACGGGGCGTTACAAGGCACATGTCCCTTTCATGGGAATAATCGAGCAGATCCTAACAAACTTTTCTAGATTCGCGGGCTGACGCGGCATGCAACTTGCTTGTATGCTAGCTCCGGGATCGAGTATTCGTTCCGGAATGAAGTGTCTGTTCCGGGACTGCGCACTTTCTCCAGGACGGAGTGCTTGTCCCGGGAAGGTGTCTTTATGTCGGGTTGGGATACTGAACCTGGAAGTGGTGACGGTACCATCAGCATGTCGGTTCCGGCTAAGGTATCACGGAGCTCTCAGTCTAGCCGGGAAGGTTTTGCTTTCTATTTATTCCAAGTGTTTCTTCACGGTTATAATCATCATGACTGGCTACATGATGCCGGTTACATGTATGCCATCCGGGCTGGATTTTTGTATGACGTTCCCGACTAGCCGTTCGTCCGGCGTGGTAAAGTTGCTCAGATGATGCCGGATGATTGTTGGGAAAGGGCCCTTCTTCCGCACGTACGGTGCCGGGTAAGATCCTAGCCGGGATGCTTATTTGTTTTGAGACGAATCATTATGCGTATCATTACAGGCCAAATCCGAGGGCATGAGCGGTAAAACCCCCTCCCCCACTACCCCCGCAACGCGATGTGCGGAAGGCAACCTTGGGTGGAATTCATGGGTTATGGGGTAACCTTGTGTGCAATGTTGCACCCTACGGGAGTCGAACTCCTGACCTCTCGTTAATAGAGGGAGACCACTACCACATGAGCTAAGCACCTCACAATAGTTTTTGATTTTATACATCGAGGAAACTATTACTGCTACAACAACGAGGAAAGTGTTACTGCTACACCAACATTCCTATATCTCATACTTTAAAGTCGAATGGGCCTATAGACCAACTCAAAAGGTCATGCCCTCTTGTAATAATATTGATGATAGAATCAGATTGAGCCAGGCCCAATGAACACACTGTATATATTATATATATATTCAATCGAAAAATCGTAAAAGTTACTATTCATTTAAAACTTTTTTTCAATTTTGCTACTTTCATCCCCCATTTTTATATTAATCTAAATTTCACCCCTCCATTTTTTATTTATTTTTATTTGATTTTACAATTACATGGCCTAACTCGTAAACCAACCACCACCTGCCATGTCAGCGTTTCCCACTGTAGAAACCGAATACCAAAACGGGTCGACCCCCTTACCTGGTACTGCAGCGTACTGTAGCTACAGTTTTTTTTTTTCTTTTTTTAGGGAATTTGTATATCCCATTCCCCGGCTAAGCGCGGCCATAAAACCTAGTTCATTATCAATAAAAATATTTACTTGCTTTTTTTAAATAAAAAAAAAGTAGTATAAGCTTGTTAAATTAAATATTGGGGAGGTTTTAAACATTTACAAACACATAAACGTGACTTTCGAACTGGATGACCTATTTCACCCCCAGTGTATAAACCCCAAATTGACAAACTTTAGATATATAAATTTTTGATCACCTATTATGTGTGTAGTTTTTGGTCGTTTATACAGAGTTAAAACGACACTACATATACACTTTTCAAAAACACTCCATCCAAGGTTTAATATGTAAATTGATCAGGGTATAAAACGTAAAATTATTAATTTATTAAAAAATATAAATAAACACCACCCGAATTTTAAACGGGCCGTATCTCCCTCCTCGACGCGAGTTAGATTTTTACGTCATCACCGTTTAGCTCGAAATAATTTTACGAACACAACGCAACTGGCTACGCGCAAAACAGACGCTTTTTTAAAAACGCCTAATCTTTTGGGCTACCTTTCATACATACCCCACCTGCAGAAACGCGCTTTTGATTTTGTAAGTACATAACACGACGTTAAATATGAGTATGCAATTCGAAAGACCCCGTCGCAACGCGCGGGCTGATCCGAATCTTGCTAATAATATTGACGTCTTTAAGCCCATATCTTGGTCAAAGCATATATGAAGCATTCTAGAAATTCTTCAAGCACAAACCTGAATGGGTTAAACGAATTTTTCATCCAAAGCTGTTTTAGTCTCCACTCTTAGCACCACTATTTCTGCTACTGAAAACTAAAAGACGTTTATCTATACATGTTTAACATAGGTACTAAGATCAACCAGCTCATGTATCTGCTCATTTATATATACATGTATCTGCTTCATTTGTAACATTTGAGACTCATCATGCTCAATACCTCTTTTTAACTCAGGTTTATGTTGATCATTTAGATAGGAACAGCATTTTTTTCAAATTCATATCTGGCATACTTTTTCTAGATGTGTCCCATACATACGGGCGGTTTTATTTAGGGGCAAGCGGGGGCAGCCGCCACCAGTAAATTTGCCATTTTCAGTGTAAATTTTTTGGATTTTTCGACTTTGCCCCCGGTGGATTTATTTTTTTTGCCCCAAAACCTACATATTTTGCCCCGAAACCTTCAGATTTTGCCCAAAAATCTCCAAATTTTACCCCAAAACCTTCAAATTTTACCCACAAACCTTCAAATTTTGCCCAAAAACCTCCATAATTTTGCCTAAAAAACCTCATTTTTTGCCCCAAAACCTCTATATTTTGCCCAAAAAATTGCTACGGTTTTAAATTTTTTTTTGCCCCCAGTGAAAAAAAATACTGGTACCGCCACTGCGCATACACTACCTTTACAATCAATTTTGATAGAGGTTTTCATTTTTCAACAGAACGTTTTTCAATCTCTACTAAAAGGTACCACTTGAATATGCTTTTAATTTAAGCAGTCAAGCTGAACACAATCGAATAATGCAATCTCATTAGGTCCAAACGTTGTAAGCTGATGATGACCTACCCAATCCTCTGACATGCAGAGAGGATACAAATCGATCTTAAAAAGGGCTCGTATCACAGATGTCTCCTGCTTCACAATACATGCCATGCCAATCAACATGTATTAATGTCTGAATGTGAGAAATTCATTTAAAAACACTGTATCAACTTGTGAGGAAATGTCAGGGCGGTCCGGAGATATTTGATGCCGGCACGAAATATTCGTATAATGCCTCCTTGAACTTAAACTTAGAATAAAACCTTATATCTAAGAGTTTGGAACTCAATTAGGCTTTAGGATGTTTACGCCTATTTGATTTTGAAGAAGTATATTTTATTTATTTATAAATATAAATAAAGGGATTTAAAAGAGAAAATTTATAATAATAGCAATAGCAATCTTCTAATATTATATATCATTTTAAACAAAAACTGATTTTTAAACATTTGTTGGAAGATCATTATGTAGCATCAATAATGGAAGAGCACGAGGTAACTTGTACATAATTTTTATTATATATATATATACTAGGTTTTAGAGCCCGTGCGTTGCACGGGTAAATAAATAACCGTGCAAAATCAATTGAATTTATCAAACAATTACAGAGTATATTTTAGAGCTAATAGTTTCAATAAAATGATAATAACTGATAAGATTATTAAATTGTTAACACTTTATAAAATAGTTAGTGTATGGAGCCCGTGTATTACATCGGTTAAAAAATAATTAAAAATCACTTTGCAATTTTGCTATAATAGGTTTTAGAGCCCGTACGTTGCACGCTGGATAAAGTAATAGTGCAAAATTAATTGATTTTTTCAAACAATTTTTCTTTTGATTTAAGAGCCCGTGGTATTGATAAATTATAAAAGTTCATTTTTATTAATAATATTAATTAGTAAACCACTAACTTAGTTAATTGATTAAATTAGCTATATTTTTATTATTAATTTTCCTTATTAATTAAATTAATAATGAATAATTAGTAAGATAGTAAAAAAAAAAAAAAAAATATGTAACTCACCACTAATATTCATGAACGGAAAATTTGAGAGATACGCTTGTTTTGGGGTATTGTAAAGGAAACCCTATAGGAGATAAAAGCAGCCACTCAAAAAATTCGTTTATCATATATTTTATTGTAATTACTTGTATCTTAAATCATGAATTGATTTAAATCCATTCTTAATATATTACGACATTCTATTATAATATAATAATAATAATTGTAAATAATATATATAATTTATACATATAACCTATACATATAACAATTCATAAATAACTTTCAACCACAATCAAGAATAA